>NW_027474872.1:0-24784 GCF_050947335.1 Megachile rotundata | reverse complement strand
TATGCTTACAATATCGATAGAACGACAATTACTATACTTATTACTCTTATTATTATCAGTCTAACTCATATTATTAACCATATTATGCAGATATGATCGATAGCACGACATTTACTATACTTATTACTCTTATTATCATCAATCTAACTCATATTATTGGCCATATTATGCTTAAATGATCGATAGAACGACAATTACTATACTTATTACTCTTATTATTATAAATCCAACTCATATTATTACCAATATTATGATTATATGATCGATAGAACGACATTTACTATACTTATTACACTCACTATTATCAATCTAACTCATGTTATTAACCATATTATGCAGATATGATCGATAGAACGACAATTACTATACTTATTACTCTTATTATTATCAATCTAACTCATATTATTAGCCATATTATGCTTATATGATCGATAGAACGACAATTACTATACTTATTATTCTTATTTTTATCAACCCAACTCATATTATTCGCCATATTATGCTTAAATGATCGATGGAACGACAATTACTATACTTATTTCTCTTATTATTATGAATCTAACTCATATTATTAGCCATATTATGCTTATATGATCGATAGAACGACAATTACTATACTTATTACTCTTATTATTATGAATCTAACTCATATCATTAACCATATTATGCAGATATGATCGATAGAACTACAATTACTATACTCATTACTCTTATTATTATCAATCTAACTCATATTATTAGCCATATTATGTTTCTATGATCTATAGAACGAGAATTACTATACTCACTACTCTTAGTATTATCAATCTCATTCATATTATTAGCCATATTATGCTTATATTATCGATAGAACGACAATTACTATACTTATTGCTTTTATTATTATCAATCCAACTCATATTATTAGCCATATTATGCTTATATTATCGGTAGAACGACAATTACTATACTTATTACTGTTATTACTATCAATCTAACTCATATTATTAGCCATATTATGCTTAAATGATCGATAGAAAGACAATTACTATACTTATTACTCTTATTATTATCAATCTAACTCTTATTATTAGCCATATTATGCTTATAATATCGATAGAACGACAATTACTATACTTATTACTCTTATTATTATCAGTCTAACTCATATTATTAACCATATTATGCAGATATGATCGATAGCACGACATTTACTATACTTATTACTCTTATTATCATCAATCTAACTCATATTATTGGCCATATTATGCTTAAATGATCGATAGAACGACAATTACTATACTTATTACTCTTATTATTATAAATCCAACTCATATTATTACCAATATTATGATTATATGATCGATAGAACGACATTTACTATACTTATTACACTCACTATTATCAATCTAACTCATGTTATTAACCATATTATGCAGATATGATCGATAGAACGACAATTACTATACTTATTACTCTTATTATTATCAATCTAACTCATATTATTAGCCATATTATGCTTATATGATCGATAGAACGACAAATACTATACTTATTACTCTTATTATTATCAATCTAATTCATATTATTAACCATATCATGCTAATATGATCGATAGAACGACAATTACTATACTTATTACACTCACTGTTATCAATCTAACACATATTATTAACCATATTGTGCAGATATGATCGATAGCACGACATTTACTATACACATTACTCTTACTATTATCAATCTAACTCATATTATTAACCATATTATACAGATATGATCGATAGCACGACATTTACTGTACACATTACTCTTACTATTATCAATCTAACTCATATTATTAACCATATTATGCAGATATGATCGATAGAACTACAATTACTATACTCATTACTCTTATTATTATCAATCTAACTCGTATTATTAGCCATATTATGCTTCTATGATCGATAGAACGAGAATTACTATACTCACTACTCTTAGTATTATCAATCTAACTCATATTATTAGCCATATTATGCTTATATGATCGATAGAACGACAATTACTATACTTATTATTCTTATTTTTATCAACCCAACTCATATTATTCGCCATATTATGCTTAAATGATCGATGGAACGACAATTACTATACTTATTTCTCTTATTATTATGAATCTAACTCATATTATTAGCCATATTATGCTTATATGATCGATAGAACGACAATTACTATACTTATTACTCTTATTATTATGAATCTAACTCATATCATTAACCATATTATGCAGATATGATCGATAGAACTACAATTACTATACTCATTACTCTTATTATTATCAATCTAACTCATATTATTAGCCATATTATGTTTCTATGATCTATAGAACGAGAATTACTATACTCACTACTCTTAGTATTATCAATCTCATTCATATTATTAGCCATATTATGCTTATATTATCGATAGAACGACAATTACTATACTTATTGCTTTTATTATTATCAATCCAACTCATATTATTAGCCATATTATGCTTATATTATCGGTAGAACGACAATTACTATACTTATTACTGTTATTACTATCAATCTAACTCATATTATTAGCCATATTATGCTTAAATGATCGATAGAAAGACAATTACTATACTTATTACTCTTATTATTATCAATCTAACTCTTATTATTAGCCATATTATGCTTATAATATCGATAGAACGACAATTACTATACTTATTACTCTTATTATTATCAGTCTAACTCATATTATTAACCATATTATGCAGATATGATCGATAGCACGACATTTACTATACTTATTACTCTTATTATCATCAATCTAACTCATATTATTGGCCATATTATGCTTAAATGATCGATAGAACGACAATTACTATACTTATTACTCTTATTATTATAAATCCAACTCATATTATTACCAATATTATGATTATATGATCGATAGAACGACATTTACTATACTTATTACACTCACTATTATCAATCTAACTCATGTTATTAACCATATTATGCAGATATGATCGATAGAACGACAATTACTATACTTATTACTCTTATTATTATCAATCTAACTCATATTATTAGCCATATTATGCTTATATGATCGATAGAACGACAAATACTATACTTATTACTCTTATTATTATCAATCTAATTCATATTATTAACCATATCATGCTAATATGATCGATAGAACGACAATTACTATACTTATTACACTCACTGTTATCAATCTAACACATATTATTAACCATATTGTGCAGATATGATCGATAGCACGACATTTACTATACACATTACTCTTACTATTATCAATCTAACTCATATTATTAACCATATTATACAGATATGATCGATAGCACGACATTTACTGTACACATTACTCTTACTATTATCAATCTAACTCATATTATTAACCATATTATGCAGATATGATCGATAGAACTACAATTACTATACTCATTACTCTTATTATTATCAATCTAACTCGTATTATTAGCCATATTATGCTTCTATGATCGATAGAACGAGAATTACTATACTCACTACTCTTAGTATTATCAATCTAACTCATATTATTAACCATATTATGCTTATATTATCGATAGAACGACAATTACTATACTTATTACTGTTATTACTATCAATCTAACTCATATTATTAGCCATATTATGCTTAAATGATCGATAGAACAACATTCACTATACTTATTACACTCACTATTATCAATCTAACTCATATTATTAACCATATTATGCTTATATGATCGACAGAACGACAATTACTATACTTATTACACTCACTATTATCAATCTAACTCATATTATTAACAATACTATGCAGATATGATCGATAGCACGACATTTACTATACTTATTACTCTTATTATCATCAATCTAACTCATATTATTAGCCATATTATGCTTAAATGATCGATAGAACGACAATTATTATACTCATTACTCTTATTATTATCAATCTAACTCATATTATTAGCCTTATTATGCTTCTATGATCGATAGAACGAGAATTACTATACTCACTGCTCTTAGTATTATCAATCTAACTCATATTATTAGCCACATTATGCTTATATGATCGATAGAACTACAATTACTATACTCATTACTCTTATTATTATCAATCCAACTCATATTATTACCCATATTATGCTGATATGATCGATAGAACAACATTCACTATACTTATTACACTCACTATTATCAATCTAACTCATATTATTAACCATATTATGCAGATATGATCGATAGAGTGACAATTACTATACTTATTACTCTTATTATTATCATTCTAACTCATATTATTAACCATATTATGCAGATATGAGCGATAGAACTACAATTACTATACTCATTACTCTTGTTATTATCAATCTAACTCATATTATTAGCCATATTATGCTTATATGATCGATAGAACGACAATTACTATACTTATTACTCTTATTATTATGAACCCAACTCATATTATTAACCATATTATGCAGATATGATCGATAGAACTACAATTACTATACTCATTACTCTTATTATTATCAATCTAACTCTTATTATTAGCCATATTATGCTTATAATATCGATAGAACGACAATTACTATACTTATTACACTCACTGTTATCAATCTTACTCATATTATTAACCATATTGTGCAGATATGATCGATAGCACGACATTTACTATACTTATTACTCTTACTATTATCAATCTAACTCATATTATTAACCATATTATGCAGATATGATCGATAGCACGACATTTACTATACACATTACTCTTACTATTATCAATCTAACTCATATTATTAACCATATTACGCAGATATGATCGATAGCACGACATTTACTATACACATTACTCTTACTATTATCAATCTAACTCATATTATTAACCATATTATGCAGATATGAGCGATAGAACTACAATTACTATACTCATTACTCTTGTTATTATCAATCTAACTCATATTATTAGCCATATTATGCTTATATTATCGATAGAACGACAATTACTATACTTATTACTGTTATTACTATCAATCTAACTCATATTATTAGCCATATTATGCTTAAATGATCGATAGAACGACAATTACTATACTTATTACTCTTATTATTATCAATCTAACTCATATTATTAGCCATATTATGCTTATATGATCGATAGAACGACAATTACTACTTATTACTCTTATTATTATCAATCTAACTCATATTATTAACCATATTATCCTTAAATGATCGCTAGTACGACAATTACTATACTTATTACTCTTATTATTATGAATCTAACTCATATTATTAACCATATTATGTAGATATGATCGATAGAACTACAATTACTACACTCATTACTCTTATTATTATCAATCTAACTCATATTATTAGCCATATTATGCTTATATGATCGACAGAACGACAATTACTATACTTATTACACTTACTGTTATCAATCTAACTAATATTATTAACCATATTATGCTTATATGATCGATAGAACGACAATTACTGTACTTATTACTCTTATCATTATCGATCTAACTCTTATTATTAGCCATATTATGCTTATAATATCGATAGAACGACAATTACTATACTTATTACTGTTATTATTATCAATCTAACTCATACTATTAGCCATATTATGCTTATATGATCGATAGAACGACAATTACTGTACTTATTACTCTTATCATTATCGATCTAACTCATATTTTTAACCATATTATGCTAATATGATCGATAGAACGACAATTACTATACTTATTACACCCACTATTATCAATCTAACTCATATTATTAACCATATTATGCAGACATGATCGATAGCACGACATTTACTATACTTATTACTCTTATTATTATCAACCTAACTCATATTATTAGCCATATTATGCTTATATGATCGATAGAACGACAATTACTATACTTATTATTCTTATTTTTATCAACCCAACTCATATTATTCGCCATATTATGCTTAAATGATCGATGGAACGACAATTACTATACTTATTTCTCTTATTATTATGAATCTAACTCATATTATTAGCCATATTATGCTTATATGATCGATAGAACGACAATTACTATACTTATTACTCTTATTATTATGAATCTAACTCATATCATTAACCATATTATGCAGATATGATCGATAGAACTACAATTACTATACTCATTACTCTTATTATTATCAATCTAACTCATATTATTAGCCATATTATGTTTCTATGATCTATAGAACGAGAATTACTATACTCACTACTCTTAGTATTATCAATCTCATTCATATTATTAGCCATATTATGCTTATATTATCGGTAGAACGACAATTACTATACTTATTACTGTTATTACTATCAATCTAACTCATATTATTAGCCATATTATGCTTAAATGATCGATAGAAAGACAATTACTATACTTATTACTCTTATTATTATCAATCTAACTCTTATTATTAGCCATATTATGCTTACAATATCGATAGAACGACAATTACTATACTTATTACTCTTATTATTATCAGTCTAACTCATATTATTAACCATATTATGCAGATATGATCGATAGCACGACATTTACTATACTTATTACTCTTATTATCATCAATCTAACTCATATTATTGGCCATATTATGCTTAAATGATCGATAGAACGACAATTACTATACTTATTACTCTTATTATTATAAATCCAACTCATATTATTACCAATATTATGATTATATGATCGATAGAACGACATTTACTATACTTATTACACTCACTATTATCAATCTAACTCATGTTATTAACCATATTATGCAGATATGATCGATAGAACGACAATTACTATACTTATTACTCTTATTATTATCAATCTAACTCATATTATTAGCCATATTATGCTTATATGATCGATAGAACGACAATTACTATACTTATTATTCTTATTTTTATCAACCCAACTCATATTATTCGCCATATTATGCTTAAATGATCGATGGAACGACAATTACTATACTTATTTCTCTTATTATTATGAATCTAACTCATATTATTAGCCATATTATGCTTATATGATCGATAGAACGACAATTACTATACTTATTACTCTTATTATTATGAATCTAACTCATATCATTAACCATATTATGCAGATATGATCGATAGAACTACAATTACTATACTCATTACTCTTATTATTATCAATCTAACTCATATTATTAGCCATATTATGTTTCTATGATCTATAGAACGAGAATTACTATACTCACTACTCTTAGTATTATCAATCTCATTCATATTATTAGCCATATTATGCTTATATTATCGATAGAACGACAATTACTATACTTATTGCTTTTATTATTATCAATCCAACTCATATTATTAGCCATATTATGCTTATATTATCGGTAGAACGACAATTACTATACTTATTACTGTTATTACTATCAATCTAACTCATATTATTAGCCATATTATGCTTAAATGATCGATAGAAAGACAATTACTATACTTATTACTCTTATTATTATCAATCTAACTCTTATTATTAGCCATATTATGCTTATAATATCGATAGAACGACAATTACTATACTTATTACTCTTATTATTATCAGTCTAACTCATATTATTGGCCATATTATGCTTAAATGATCGATAGAACGACAATTACTATACTTATTACTCTTATTATTATAAATCCAACTCATATTATTACCAATATTATGATTATATGATCGATAGAACGACATTTACTATACTTATTACTCTTATTATTATAAATCCAACTCATATTATTACCAATATTATGATTATATGATCGATAGAACGACATTTACTATACTTATTACACTCACTATTATCAATCTAACTCATGTTATTAACCATATTATGCAGATATGATCGATAGAACGACAATTACTATACTTATTACTCTTATTATTATCAATCTAACTCATATTATTAGCCATATTATGCTTATATGATCGATAGAACGACAAATACTATACTTATTACTCTTATTATTATCAATCTAATTCATATTATTAACCATATCATGCTAATATGATCGATAGAACGACAATTACTATACTTATTACACTCACTGTTATCAATCTAACACATATTATTAACCATATTGTGCAGATATGATCGATAGCACGACATTTACTATACACATTACTCTTACTATTATCAATCTAACTCATATTATTAACCATATTATACAGATATGATCGATAGCACGACATTTACTGTACACATTACTCTTACTATTATCAATCTAACTCATATTATTAACCATATTATGCAGATATGATCGATAGAACTACAATTACTATACTCATTACTCTTATTATTATCAATCTAACTCGTATTATTAGCCATATTATGCTTCTATGATCGATAGAACGAGAATTACTATACTCACTACTCTTAGTATTATCAATCTAACTCATATTATTAGCCATATTATGCTTATATGATCGATAGAACGACAATTACTATACTTATTATTCTTATTTTTATCAACCCAACTCATATTATTCGCCATATTATGCTTAAATGATCGATGGAACGACAATTACTATACTTATTTCTCTTATTATTATGAATCTAACTCATATTATTAGCCATATTATGCTTATATGATCGATAGAACGACAATTACTATACTTATTACTCTTATTATTATGAATCTAACTCATATCATTAACCATATTATGCAGATATGATCGATAGAACTACAATTACTATACTCATTACTCTTATTATTATCAATCTAACTCATATTATTAGCCATATTATGTTTCTATGATCTATAGAACGAGAATTACTATACTCACTACTCTTAGTATTATCAATCTCATTCATATTATTAGCCATATTATGCTTATATTATCGATAGAACGACAATTACTATACTTATTGCTTTTATTATTATCAATCCAACTCATATTATTAGCCATATTATGCTTATATTATCGGTAGAACGACAATTACTATACTTATTACTGTTATTACTATCAATCTAACTCATATTATTAGCCATATTATGCTTAAATGATCGATAGAAAGACAATTACTATACTTATTACTCTTATTATTATGAACCTAACTCATATTATTAGCCATATTATGCTTATATGAGCAATAGAACTACAATTACTATACTTATTACTCTTATTATTATCAATCTAACTCATATCATTAACCATATTATGCAGATATGATCGATAGAACTACAATTACTATACTCATTACTCTTATTATTATCAATCTAACTCATATTATTAGCCATATTATGTTTCTATGATCTATAGAACGAGAATTACTATACTCACTACTCTTAGTATTATCAATCTCATTCATATTATTAGCCATATTATGCTTATATTATCGATAGAACGACAATTACTATACTCACTGCTCTTAGTATTATCAATCTAACTCATATTATTAGCCACATTATGCTTATATGATCGATAGAACTACAATTACTATACTCATTACTCTTATTATTATCAATCCAACTCATATTATTACCCATATTATGCTGATATGATCGATAGAACAACATTCACTATACTTATTACACTCACTATTATCAATCTAACTCATATTATTAACCATATTATGCAGATATGATCGATAGAGCGACAATTACTATACTTATTACTCTTATTATTATCATTCTAACTCATATTATTAACCATATTATGCAGATATGAGCGATAGAACTACAATTACTATACTCATTACTCTTGTTATTATCAATCTAACTCATATTATTAGCCATATTATGCTTATATGATCGATAGAACGACAATTACTATACTTATTACTCTTATTATTATGAACCCAACTCATATTATTAACCATATTATGCAGATATGATCGATAGAACTACAATTACTATACTCATTACTCTTATTATTATCAATCTAACTCTTATTATTAGCCATATTATGCTTATAATATCGATAGAACGACAATTACTATACTTATTACTCTTATTATTATCAATCTAATTCATATTATTAACACTATTCCTACCGCGACCGGTCAAATGACCGTTTTCAAAATTTCGATTAGAATTTCCTGTATAAAGCGAAATTGAAACGCCTTTAAACTTCATGACTTTTCCTGAAACATGCATATAATACTTTTTTCAATATTAATTTCGTTTTTTATTGTTTATTTTTTGAGAAAAATTAGTAGTCTGTCTTACCTACCACGACCGGTCATTTGACCGGTAGAACGATTTATACCTTTTTGTAATAGTATTCTCTCAGAGGCCCAATTCCGAACTTATAAATACGTTACAAACGAAAGGTAATGCAGTTTTAGCATGATATTATCCAAAAAGTGCCTTCCAGGTACTGCTTTACGGCCCTTCCAAGCGTATACATATAGTTTTCGCTCGCCTATCAGTCTCGCGGTATTTATTTGCCTGATTGGTATTCGACGCAGTCAAGAACTTAGGATTTTCTAACACTGTCTCATTTACTATGATTATAAAATAAATAAAATTTTAGCCGAAGGGGACGCCCAAACGTTTTTTGATGAATTGAAATCAATAAACTCTTGCGACGCGAACATAGAACATCAGTACGTCAAAGTCACAAGAAGTATATTCAGCAGTTTTTTATTGTTTTGTATTTCTATTCTATTATTATTCTACCTGTATTTTATGTTGTTATAAGTGTTGTTTTATGTGTTATAAGTGTCATTTCCAAAAAACTAGACAAAATCATAGTACTTCGCCGTAAGTTTCACATTTTATCTTTTATTCATTTCTTTATGTATTTGGATTTACATTTATACATTTTAGTTTTTATTTTGAATAAAATTTATTTTCAGTTGAATATTCATGTCCCAAATGTCAAGTTTGAAGAGTGTAAATTCATTATTAGAAAAAATAAATGATATTGATGAAGAATGTACCGAAAATGATCAGGAAATTTTTTATATTGAAAATGACAGTGCAGAAAAACGTAAAACATGTCAAATTAGATATTGCAAAGATAATAAAACCAATAAAATTGGTCTGCAATGTAAAAAGTATGTATATGGAAAATGTACAATCGAGAGGCCTATTTGCAAAAAATGTGGTGAAAACGAATAAAGTACATAGTATATACTTCTAAATAAAAGAAACTATATTTTTATATTATTAAATTGCCTATTATTTTCATCCTATACTAAAAAATATAAGTTGTGCTAAAGACCGGTCATTTGACCGGTCGCGGTAGGAATAGGTATACGTGAAGTGTCGGTAGGAATAGTGTTAACCATATTATGCTAATATGATGGATAGAACGACAATTACTATACTTATTACACTCACTGTTATCAATCTTACTCATATTATTAACCATATTGTGCAGATATGATCGATAGCACGACATTTACTATACACATTACTCTTACTATTATCAATCTAACTCATATTATTAACCATATTATGCAGATATGATCGATAGCACGACATTTACTATACACATTACTCTTACTATTATCAATCTAACTCATATTATTAACCATATTACGCAGATATGATCGATAGCACGACATTTACTATACACATTACTCTTACTATTATCAATCTAACTCATATTATTAACCATATTATGCAGATATGATCGATAGCACGACATTTACTATACTTACTACTCTTATTATTATCAATCTAACTCATATTATTAGCCATATTATGCTTAAATGATCGATAGAACGACAATTACTGTACTTATTACTCTTATTATTATGAACCTAACTCATATTATTAGCCATATTATGCTTATATGAGCAATAGAACTACAATTACTATACTTATTACTCTTATTATTATCAATCTAACTCATATTATTAACCATATTATGCAGATATGATCGATAGAACTACAATTACTATACTCATTACTCTTATTATTATCAATCTAACTCATATTATTAGCCATATTATGCTTACATGATCGATAGAACGACAATTACTATACTTATTACTCTTATTATTATCAATTTAACTCATATTATTACCCATATTATGCTTATATGATCGATAGAACGACAATTACTATACTTATTACTCTTATTATTATGAATCTAACTCATATTATTAACCATATTATGCAGATATGATCGATAGAACGACAATTACTATACTTATTACTGTTATTACTATCAATCTAACTCATATTATTAGCCATATTATGCTTATATGATCGATAGAACGAGAATTACTATACTCACTACTCTGAGTATTATCAATCTAACTCATATTATTAGCCATATTATGCTTATATTATCGATAGAACGACAATTACTATACCTATTACTGTTATTACTATCAATCTAACTCATATTATTAGCCATATTATGCTTAAATGATCGATAGAACGACAATTACTATACTTATTACTCTTATTATTATCAATCTAACTCATATTATTAGCCATATTATGCTTATATGATCGACAGAACTACAATTACTATACTTATTACACTTACTATTATCAATCTAACTCATATTATTAGCCATATTATGCTTATATGATCGATAGAACGACAATTACTGTACTTATTACTCTTACCATTATCGATCTAACTCATATTAATAACCATATTATGCTAATATGATCGATAGAACGACAATTACTATACTTATTACACCCACTATTATCAATCTAACTCATATTATTAACCATATTATGCAGATATGATCGATAGCACGACATTTACTATACTTATTACTCTTATTATTATCAACCTAACTCATATTATTAGCCATATTATGCTTATATGATCGATAGGACGACAATTACTATACTTATTATTCTTATTTTTATCAACCCAACCCATATTATTCGCCATATTATGCTTAAATGATCGATGGAACGACAATTACTATACTTATTACTCTTATTATTATGAATCTAACTCATATTATTAGCCATATTATGCTTATATGATCGATAGAACGACAATTACTATACTTATTACTCTTAGTATTATCAATCTAACTCATATTATTAGCCATATTATGCTTATATTATCGATAGAACGACAATTACTATACTTATTACTTTTATTATTATCAATCCAACTCATATTATTAGCCATATTATGCTTAAATGATCGCTAGAACTACAATTACTATACTCGCTACTGTTAGTATTATCAATCTAACTCATATTATTAGCCATATTATGCTTATATGATCGATAGAACGACAATTACTATACTCATTACTCTTATTATTATCAATCTAACTCATATTATTAGCCATATTATGCTTATATGATCGATAGAACGAGAATTACTATACTCACTACTCTGAGTATTATCAATCTAACTCATATTATTAGCCATATTATGCTTATATTATCGATAGAACGACAATTACTATACTTATTACTGTTATTACTATCAATCTAACTCATATTATTAGCCATATTATGCTTAAATGATCGATAGAACGACAATTACTATACTTATTACTCTTATTATTATCAATCTAACTCATATTATTAGCCATATTATGCTTATATGATCGATAGAACGACAATTACTATGCTTATTACTCTTATTATTATCAATCTAACTCATATTATTAACCATATTATCCTTAAATGATCGCTAGTACGACAATTACTATACTTATTACTCTTATTATTATGAATCTAACTCATATTATTAACCATATTATGTAGATATGATCGATAGAACTACAATTACTACACTCATTACTCTTATTATTATCAATCTAACTCATATTATTAGCCATATTATGCTTATATGATCGACAGAACGACAATTACTATACTTATTACACTTACTGTTATCAATCTAACTAATATTATTAACCATATTATGCTTATATGATCGATAGAACGACAATTACTGTACTTATTACTCTTATCATTATCGATCTAACTCTTATTATTAGCCATATTATGCTTATAATATCGATAGAACGACAATTACTATACTTATTACTGTTATTATTATCAATCTAACTCATACTATTAGCCATATTATGCTTATATGATCGATAGAACGACAATTACTGTACTTATTACTCTTATCATTATCGATCTAACTCATATTTTTAACCATATTATGCTAATATGATCGATAGAACGACAATTACTATACTTATTACACCCACTATTATCAATCTAACTCATATTATTAACCATATTATGCAGACATGATCGATAGCACGACATTTACTATACTTATTACTCTTATTATTATCAACCTAACTCATATTATTAGCCATATTATGCTTATATGATCGATAGAACGACAATTACTATACTTATTATTCTTATTTTTATCAACCCAACTCATATTATTCGCCATATTATGCTTAAATGATCGATGGAACGACAATTACTATACTTATTTCTCTTATTATTATGAATCTAACTCATATTATTAGCCATATTATGCTTATATGATCGATAGAACGACAATTACTATACTTATTACTCTTATTATTATGAATCTAACTCATATTATTAACCATATTATGTAGATATGATCGATAGAACTACAATTACTACACTCATTACTCTTATTATTATCAATCTAACTCATATTATTAGCCATATTATGCTTATATGATCGACAGAACGACAATTACTATACTTATTACACTTACTGTTATCAATCTAACTAATATTATTAACCATATTATGCTTATATGATCGATAGAACGACAATTACTGTACTTATTACTCTTATCATTATCGATCTAACTCTTATTATTAGCCATATTATGCTTATAATATCGATAGAACGACAATTACTATACTTATTACTGTTATTATTATCAATCTAACTCATACTATTAGCCATATTATGCTTATATGATCGATAGAACGACAATTACTGTACTTATTACTCTTATCATTATCGATCTAACTCATATTTTTAACCATATTATGCTAATATGATCGATAGAACGACAATTACTATACTTATTACACCCACTATTATCAATCTAACTCATATTATTAACCATATTATGCAGACATGATCGATAGCACGACATTTACTATACTTATTACTCTTATTATTATCAACCTAACTCATATTATTAGCCATATTATGCTTATATGATCGATAGAACGACAATTACTATACTTATTATTCTTATTTTTATCAACCCAACTCATATTATTCGCCATATTATGCTTAAATGATCGATGGAACGACAATTACTATACTTATTTCTCTTATTATTATGAATCTAACTCATATTATTAGCCATATTATGCTTATATGATCGATAGAACGACAATTACTATACTTATTACTCTTATTATTATGAATCTAACTCATATCATTAACCATATTATGCAGATATGATCGATAGAACTACAATTACTATACTCATTACTCTTATTATTATCAATCTAACTCATATTATTAGCCATATTATGTTTCTATGATCTATAGAACGAGAATTACTATACTCACTACTCTTAGTATTATCAATCTCATTCATATTATTAGCCATATTATGCTTATATTATCGATAGAACGACAATTACTATACTTATTGCTTTTATTATTATCAATCCAACTCATATTATTAGCCATATTATGCTTATATGATCGATAGAACGAGAATTACTATACTCACTACTCTTAGTATTATCAATCTAACTCATATTATTAGCCATATTATGCTTATATTATCGGTAGAACGACAATTACTATACTTATTACTGTTATTACTATCAATCTAACTCATATTATTAGCCATATTATGCTTAAATGATCGATAGAAAGACAATTACTATACTTATTACTCTTATTATTATCAATCTAACTCTTATTATTAGCCATATTATGCTTACAATATCGATAGAACGACAATTACTATACTTATTACTCTTATTATTATCTGTCTAACTCATATTATTAACCATATTATGCAGATATGATCGATAGCACGACATTTACTATACTTATTACTCTTATTATCATCAATCTAACTCATATTATTGGCCATATTATGCTTAAATGATCGATAGAACGACAATTACTATACTTATTACTCTTATTATTATAAATCCAACTCATATTATTACCAATATTATGATTATATGATCGATAGAACGACATTTACTATACTTATTACACTCACTATTATCAATCTAACTCATGTTATTAACCATATTATGCAGATATGATCGATAGAACGACAATTACTATACTTATTACTCTTATTATTATCAATCTAACTCATATTATTAGCCATATTATGCTTATATGATCGATAGAACGACAATTACTATACTTATTATTCTTATTTTTATCAACCCAACTCATATTATTCGCCATATTATGCTTAAATGATCGATGGAACGACAATTACTATACTTATTTCTCTTATTATTATGAATCTAACTCATATTATTAGCCATATTATGCTTATATGATCGATAGAACGACAATTACTATACTTATTACTCTTATTATTATGAATCTAACTCATATCATTAACCATATTATGCAGATATGATCGATAGAACTACAATTACTATACTCATTACTCTTATTATTATCAATCTAACTCATATTATTAGCCATATTATGTTTCTATGATCTATAGAACGAGAATTACTATACTCACTACTCTTAGTATTATCAATCTCATTCATATTATTAGCCATATTATGCTTATATTATCGATAGAACGACAATTACTATACTTATTGCTTTTATTATTATCAATCCAACTCATATTATTAGCCATATTATGCTTATATTATCGGTAGAACGACAATTACTATACTTATTACTGTTATTACTATCAATCTAACTCATATTATTAGCCATATTATGCTTAAATGATCGATAGAAAGACAATTACTATACTTATTACTCTTATTATTATCAATCTAACTCTTATTATTAGCCATATTATGCTTATAATATCGATAGAACGACAATTACTATACTTATTACTCTTATTATTATCAGTCTAACTCATATTATTAACCATATTATGCAGATATGATCGATAGCACGACATTTACTATACTTATTACTCTTATTATCATCAATCTAACTCATATTATTGGCCATATTATGCTTAAATGATCGATAGAACGACAATTACTATACTTATTACTCTTATTATTATAAATCCAACTCATATTATTACCAATATTATGATTATATGATCGATAGAACGACATTTACTATACTTATTACACTCACTATTATCAATCTAACTCATGTTATTAACCATATTATGCAGATATGATCGATAGAACGACAATTACTATACTTATTACTCTTATTATTATCAATCTAACTCATATTATTAGCCATATTATGCTTATATGATCGATAGAACGACAAATACTATACTTATTACTCTTATTATTATCAATCTAATTCATATTATTAACCATATCATGCTAATATGATCGATAGAACGACAATTACTATACTTATTACACTCACTGTTATCAATCTAACACATATTATTAACCATATTGTGCAGATATGATCGATAGCACGACATTTACTATACACATTACTCTTACTATTATCAATCTAACTCATATTATTAACCATATTATACAGATATGATCGATAGCACGACATTTACTGTACACATTACTCTTACTATTATCAATCTAACTCATATTATTAACCATATTATGCAGATATGATCGATAGAACTACAATTACTATACTCATTACTCTTATTATTATCAATCTAACTCGTATTATTAGCCATATTATGCTTCTATGATCGATAGAACGAGAATTACTATACTCACTACTCTTAGTATTATCAATCTAACTCATATTATTAGCCATATTATGCTTATATGATCGATAGAACGACAATTACTATACTTATTATTCTTATTTTTATCAACCCAACTCATATTATTCGCCATATTATGCTTAAATGATCGATGGAACGACAATTACTATACTTATTTCTCTTATTATTATGAATCTAACTCATATTATTAGCCATATTATGCTTATATGATCGATAGAACGACAATTACTATACTTATTACTCTTATTATTATGAATCTAACTCATATCATTAACCATATTATGCAGATATGATCGATAGAACTACAATTACTATACTCATTACTCTTATTATTATCAATCTAACTCATATTATTAGCCATATTATGTTTCTATGATCTATAGAACGAGAATTACTATACTCACTACTCTTAGTATTATCAATCTCATTCATATTATTAGCCATATTATGCTTATATTATCGATAGAACGACAATTACTATACTTATTGCTTTTATTATTATCAATCCAACTCATATTATTAGCCATATTATGCTTATATTATCGGTAGAACGACAATTACTATACTTATTACTGTTATTACTATCAATCTAACTCATATTATTAGCCATATTATGCTTAAATGATCGATAGAAAGACAATTACTATACTTATTACTCTTATTATTATCAATCTAACTCTTATTATTAGCCATATTATGCTTATAATATCGATAGAACGACAATTACTATACTTATTACTCTTATTATTATCAGTCTAACTCATATTATTAACCATATTATGCAGATATGATCGATAGCACGACATTTACTATACTTATTACTCTTATTATCATCAATCTAACTCATATTATTGGCCATATTATGCTTAAATGATCGATAGAACGACAATTACTATACTTATTACTCTTATTATTATAAATCCAACTCATATTATTACCAATATTATGATTATATGATCGATAGAACGACATTTACTATACTTATTACACTCACTATTATCAATCTAACTCATGTTATTAACCATATTATGCAGATATGATCGATAGAACGACAATTACTATACTTATTACTCTTATTATTATCAATCTAACTCATATTATTAGCCATATTATGCTTATATGATCGATAGAACGACAAATACTATACTTATTACTCTTATTATTATCAATCTAATTCATATTATTAACCATATCATGCTAATATGATCGATAGAACGACAATTACTATACTTATTACACTCACTGTTATCAATCTAACACATATTATTAACCATATTGTGCAGATATGATCGATAGCACGACATTTACTATACACATTACTCTTACTATTATCAATCTAACTCATATTATTAACCATATTATACAGATATGATCGATAGCACGACATTTACTGTACACATTACTCTTACTATTATCAATCTAACTCATATTATTAACCATATTATGCAGATATGATCGATAGAACTACAATTACTATACTCATTACTCTTATTATTATCAATCTAACTCGTATTATTAGCCATATTATGCTTCTATGATCGATAGAACGAGAATTACTATACTCACTACTCTTAGTATTATCAATCTAACTCATATTATTAACCATATTATGCTTATATTATCGATAGAACGACAATTACTATACTTATTACTGTTATTACTATCAATCTAACTCATATTATTAGCCATATTATGCTTAAATGATCGATAGAACAACATTCACTATACTTATTACACTCACTATTATCAATCTAACTCATATTATTAACCATATTATGCTTATATGATCGACAGAACGACAATTACTATACTTATTACACTCACTATTATCAATCTAACTCATATTATTAACAATACTATGCAGATATGATCGATAGCACGACATTTACTATACTTATTACTCTTATTATCATCAATCTAACTCATATTATTAGCCATATTATGCTTAAATGATCGATAGAACGACAATTATTATACTCATTACTCTTATTATTATCAATCTAACTCATATTATTAGCCTTATTATGCTTCTATGATCGATAGAACGAGAATTACTATACTCACTGCTCTTAGTATTATCAATCTAACTCATATTATTAGCCACATTATGCTTATATGATCGATAGAACTACAATTACTATACTCATTACTCTTATTATTATCAATCCAACTCATATTATTACCCATATTATGCTGATATGATCGATAGAACAACATTCACTATACTTATTACACTCACTATTATCAATCTAACTCATATTATTAACCATATTATGCAGATATGATCGATAGAGTGACAATTACTATACTTATTACTCTTATTATTATCATTCTAACTCATATTATTAACCATATTATGCAGATATGAGCGATAGAACTACAATTACTATACTCATTACTCTTGTTATTATCAATCTAACTCATATTATTAGCCATATTATGCTTATATGATCGATAGAACGACAATTACTATACTTATTACTCTTATTATTATGAACCCAACTCATATTATTAACCATATTATGCAGATATGATCGATAGAACTACAATTACTATACTCATTACTCTTATTATTATCAATCTAACTCTTATTATTAGCCATATTATGCTTATATTATCGATAGAACGACAATTACTATACTTATTACTGTTATTACTATCAATCTAACTCATATTATTAGCCATATATGCTTAAATGATCGATAGAACGACAATTACTATACTTATTACTCTTATTATTATCAATCTAACTCATATTATTAGCCATATTATGCTTATATGATCGATAGAACGACAATTACTATGCTTATTACTCTTATTATTATCAATCTAACTCATATTATTAACCATATTATCCTTAAATGATCGCTAGTACGACAATTACTATACTTATTACTCTTATTATTATGAATCTAACTCATATTATTAACCATATTATGTAGATATGATCGATAGAACTACAATTACTACACTCATTACTCTTATTATTATCAATCTAACTCATATTATTAGCCATATTATGCTTATATGATCGACAGAACGACAATTACTATACTTATTACACTTACTGTTATCAATCTAACTAATATTATTAACCATATTATGCTTATATGATCGATAGAACGACAATTACTGTACTTATTACTCTTATCATTATCGATCTAACTCTTATTATTAGCCATATTATGCTTATAATATCGATAGAACGACAATTACTATACTTATTACTGTTATTATTATCAATCTAACTCATACTATTAGCCATATTATGCTTATATGATCGATAGAACGACAATTACTGTACTTATTACTCTTATCATTATCGATCTAACTCATATTTTAACCATATTATGCTAATATGATCGATAGAACGACAATTACTATACTTATTACACCACTATTATCAATCTAACTCATATTATTAACCATATTATGCAGACATGATCGATAGCACGACATTTACTATACTTATTACTCTTATTATTATCAACCTAACTCATATTATTAGCCATATTATGCTTATATGATCGATAGAACGACAATTACTATACTTATTATTCTTATTTTTATCAACCCAACTCATATTATTCGCCATATTATGCTTAAATGATCGATGGAACGACAATTACTATACTTATTTCTCTTATTATTATGAATCTAACTCATATTATTAGCCATATTATGCGTATATGATCGATAGAACGACAATTACTATACTTATTACTCTTATTATTATGAATCTAACTCATATCATTAACCATATTATGCAGATATGATCGATAGAACTACAATTACTATACTCATTACTCTTATTATTATCAATCTAACTCATATTATTAGCCATATTATGTTTCTATGATCTATAGAACGAGAATTACTATACTCACTACTCTTAGTATTATCAATCTCATTCATATTATTAGCCATATTATGCTTATATTATCGGTAGAACGACAATTACTATACTTATTACTGTTATTACTATCAATCTAACTCATATTATTAGCCATATTATGCTTAAATGATCGATAGAAAGACAATTACTATACTTATTACTCTTATTATTATCAATCTAACTCTTATTATTAGCCATATTATGCTTACAATATCGATAGAACGACAATTACTATACTTATTACTCTTATTATTATCAGTCTAACTCATATTATTAACCATATTATGCAGATATGATCGATAGCACGACATTTACTATACTTATTACTCTTATTATCATCAATCTAACTCATATTATTGGCCATATTATGCTTAATGATCGATAGAACGACAATTACTATACTTATTACTCTTATTATTATAAATCCAACTCATATTATTACCAATATTATGATTATATGATCGATAGAACGACATTTACTATACTTATTACACTCACTATTATCAATCTAACTCATGTTATTAACCATATATGCAGATATGATCGATAGAACGACAATTACTATACTTATTACTCTTATTATTATCAATCTAACTCATATTATAGCCATATTATGCTTATATGATCGATAGAACGACAATTACTATACTTATTATTCTTATTTTTATCAACCCAACTCATATTATTCGCCATATTATGCTTAAATGATCGATGGAACGACAATTACTATACTTATTTCTCTTATTATTATGAATCTAACTCATATTATTAGCCATATTATGCTTATATGATCGATAGAACGACAATTACTATACTTATTACTCTTATTATTATGAATCTAACTCATATCATTAACCATATTATGCAGATATGATCGATAGAACTACAATTACTATACTCATTACTCTTATTATTATCAATCTAACTCATATTATTAGCCATATTATGTTTCTATGATCTATAGAACGAGAATTACTATACTCACTACTCTTAGTATTATCAATCTCATTCATATTATTAGCCATATTATGCTTATATTATCGATTAGAACGACAATTACTATACTTATTGCTTTTATTATTATCAATCCAACTCATATTATTAGCCATATTATGCTTATATTATCGGGTTAGAACGACAATTACTATACTTATTACTGTTATTACTATCAATCTAACTCATATTATTAGCCATATTATGCTTAAATGATCGATAGAAAGACAATTACTATACTTATTACTCTTATTATTATCAATCTAACTCTTATTATTAGCCATATTATGCTTATAATATCGATAGAACGACAATTACTATACTTATTACTCTTATTATTATCAGTCTAACTCATATTATTAACCATATTATGCAGATATGATCGATAGCACGACATTTACTATACTTATTACTCTTATTATCATCAATCTAACCTCATATTATTGGCCATATTATGCTTAAATGATCGATAGAACGACAATTACTATACTTATTACTCTTATTATTATAAATCCAACTCATATTATTACCAATATTATGATTATATGATCGATAGAACGACATTTACTATACTTATTACACTCACTATTATCAATCTAACTCATGTTATTAACCATATTATGCAGATATGATCGATAGAACGACAATTACTATACTTATTACTCTTATTATTATCAATCTAACTCATATTATTAGCCATATTATGCTTATATGATCGATAGAACGACAAATACTATACTTATTACTCTTATTATTATCAATCTAATTCATATTATTAACCATATCATGCTAATATGATCGATAGAACGACAATTACTATACTTATTACACTCACTGTTATCAATCTAACACATATTATTAACCATATTGTGCAGATATGATCGATAGCACGACATTTACTATACACATTACTCTTACTATTATCAATCTAACTCATATTATTAACCATATTATACAGATATGATCGATAGCACGACATTTACTGTACACATTACTCTTACTATTATCAATCTAACTCATATTATTAACCATATTATGCAGATATGATCGATAGAACTACAATTACTATACTCATTACTCTTATTATTATCAATCTAACTCGTATTATTAGCCCTATTATGCTTCTATGATCGATAGAACGAGAATTACTATACTCACTACTCTTAGTATTATCAATCTAACTCATATTATTAGCCATATTATGCTTATATGATCGATAGAACGACAATTACTATACTTATTATTCTTATTTTTATCAACCCAACTCATATTATTCGCCATATTATGCTTAAATGATCGATGGAACGACAATTACTATACTTATTTCTCTTATTATTATGAATCTAACTCATATTATTAGCCATATTATGCTTATATGATCGATAGAACGACAATTACTATACTTATTACTCTTATTATTATGAATCTAACTCATATCATTAACCATATTATGCAGATATGATCGATAGAACTACAATTACTATACTCATTACTCTTATTATTATCAATCTAACTCATATTATTAGCCATATTATGTTTCTATGATCTATAGAACGAGAATTACTATACTCACTACTCTTAGTATTATCAATCTCATTCATATTATTAGCCATATTATGCTTATATTATCGATAGAACGACAATTACTATACTCATTGCTTTTATTATTATCAATCCAACTCATATTATTAGCATATTATGCTTATATTATCGTAGAACGACAATTACTATACTTATTACTGTTATTACTATCAATCTAACTCATATTATTAGCCATATTATGCTTAAATGATCGATAGAAAGACAATTACTATACTTATTACTCTTATTATTATGAACCTAACTCATATTATTAGCCATATTATGCTTATATGAGCAATAGAACTACAATTACTATACTTATTACTCTTATTATTATCAATCTAACTCATATTATTAACCATATTATGCAGATATGATCGATAGAACTACAATTACTATACTCATTACTCTTATTATTATCAATCTAACTCGTATTATTAGCCATATTATGCTTCTATGATCGATAGAACGAGAATTACTATACTCACTACGCTTTAG
>NW_027474871.1:0-24811 GCF_050947335.1 Megachile rotundata | reverse complement strand
ACGACAATTACTATACTTATTACTCTTGCTATTATCAATCTAACTCATATTATTAGCCATATTATGCTTATATGATCGATTGAACGAGGATTACTGTACTTATTACTCTTATTATTACCAATCTAACTCATATTATTAGCCATATTATGCTTATATTATCGATTGAACGACAATTACTATACTTGTTACTCTTATTATTATCAATCTAACTCATATTATTAACCATATTATGCAGATATGATCGATAGAACGACAATTACTATACTTATTACTCTTGCTATTATCAATCTAACTCATATTATTAGCCATATTATGCTTATATGATCGATTGAACGAGGATTACTGTACTTATTACTCTTATTATTACCAGTCTAACTCATATTATTAGCCATATTATGCTTAAATTATCGATAGAACGACAATTACTGTACTTGTTACTCTTATTATTATCAATCTAACTCATATTATTAGCCATATTATGCTTATATGATCGATTGAACGACAATTTCTAAACCTGTTACTCTCATTATTATCAATCTAACTCATATTATTAGCCATATTATGCTTATATGATCGATAGAATAGCAACTACTATACATATTACTCTTATTATTATCAATCTAACTCATATTATTAGCCATATTATGCTTATATTATCGATAGAACGACATATACTATGCTTGTTACTCATATTATTATCAATCTAACTCATATTATTAGCCATATTATGGTTTTATTATCGATAGAACGACAATTACTATACTTGTTACTCTTATTATTATCAATCTAACTCATATTATTAACCATATAATGCTGATATGATCGATTGAACGACAATTACTATACTTATTACTGTTATTATTATTAATCGAACTCATATTATTGGCCATATATGCTTATATGATCGATTGAACGACAATTACTATACTTGTTACTCTCATTATTATCAATCTAACTCATATTATTAGCTATATTATGCTTATATGATCGATAGAACGACAATTACTATACTTATTATTGTTTATTATTATCAATCTAACTCATATTATTAGCCATATTATGCTTATATGATCGATAGAACGATAATTACTATACTTATTACTCTTATTATTATCACTCTAACTCATATTATTGGCCATATTATGTGGATATGATCGATAGGACGACAATTACGATACTCATTACTCTTATTATTATCAATCTAACTCATATTATTAACCATATTATGCAGATATGATCGATAGAACGACAATTACTATACTTATTACTCTTGCTATTATCAATCTAACTCATATATATTAGCCATATTATGCTTATATGATCGATTGAACGACAATTACTATACTTGTTACTCTTATTATTATCAATCTAACTCATATTATTAGCCATATTTTGCTTATATTATCGATAGAACGACCATTACTATACTTGTTACTCTTATTATTATCAATCTAACTCATACTATTAGCCATATTATGCTTAAATTATCGATAGAACGACAATTACTATACTTGTTACTCTTATTATTATCAATCTAACTCATATTATTAGCCATATTATGCTTATATGATCGATTGAGCGACAATTACTAAACTTGTTACTCTTATTATTATCAATCTAACTCATATATTAGCCATATTATGCTTATATTATCGATAGAACGACAATTACTATACTTGTTACTCTTATTATTATCAATCTAACTCATATTATTAGCCATATTATGCTTATATGATCGATTGAACGAGGATTACTGTACTTATTACTCTTATTATTACCAGTCCTAACTCATATTATTAGCCATATTATGCTTAAATTATCGATAGAACGACAATTACTATACTTGTTACTCTAATTATTATCAATCTAACTCATATTATTAGCATATTATGCGTATAAGATCGATTGAACGACAATTTCTTTACTTGTTACTCTCATTATTATCAATCTAACTCATATTATTAGCCATATTATGCTTGTATGATCGATAGAACGACAATTACTATACTATTACTCTTATTATTATCAATCTAACTCATATTATTAGCCATATTATGCTTATATGATCGATAGAACGACAATTACTATACTTGTTACTCTTATTATTATCAATCTAACTCATATTATTAGCCATATTATGCTTATATGATCCATAGAACGACAATTACTATACTTATTACTCTTATTATTATCAATCTAACTCATATTATTAGCCATATTATGCTTATATTATCGATAGAACGACATATACTATGCTTGTTACTCATATTATTATCACCTAACTCATATTATTAGCCATATTATGGTTTTATATCGATAGAACGACAATTACTATACTTGTTACTCTTATTATTATCAATCTAACTCATATTATTAACCATATAATGCTGATATGATCGATTGAACGACAATTACTATACTTATTACTGTTATTATTATTAATCGAACTCATATTATTGGCCATATTCATGCTTATATGATCGATTGAACGACAATTACTATACTTGTTACTCTCATTATTATCAATCTAACTCATATTATTAGCTATATTATGCTTATATGATCGATAGAACGACAATTACTATACTTATTATTGTTATTATTATCAATCTAACTCATATTATTAGCCATATTATGCTTATATGATCGATAGAACGATAATTACTATACTTATTACTCTTATTATTATCACTCTAACTCATATTATTGGCCATATTATGTGGATATGATCGATAGGACGACAATTACTATACTCATTACTCTTATTATTATCAATCTAACTCATATTATTAACCATATTATGCAGCTATGATCGATAGAACGACAATTACTATACTTATTATTGTTATTATTATCAATCTAACTCATATTATTAGCCATATTATGCTTATATGATCGATAGAACGATAATTACTATACTTATTACTCTTATTATTATCACTCTAACTCATATTATTGGCCATATTATGTGGATATGATCGATAGGACGACAATTACTATACTCATTACTCTTATTATTATCAATCTCACTCATATTATTCACCATATTATGCAGATATGATCGATAGAGCGACACTTACTATTCTTATTACTCTTATTATTATCAATCTAACTCATATTATTAGCCATTATTATGCTTATATGATCGATTGAACGACAATTACTATACTTGTTACTCTTATATTATTAATCTAACTCATATTATTAGCCATATTATGCTTATATTATCGATAGAACGACAATTACTATACTTGTAACTCTTATTATTATCAATCTAACTCATATTATTAACCATATTATGCAGATATGATCGATAGAACGACAATTACTATACTTATTACTCTTGCTATTATCAATCTAACTCATATTATTAGCCATATTATGCTTATATGATCGATTGAACGAGGATTACTGTACTTATTACTCTTATTATTATCAATCTAACTCATACTATTAGCCATATTATGCTTATATTATCGATAGAACGACAACTACTTTACTTGTTACTCTTATTATTATCAATCTAACTCATATCATTGGCCATATTATGTGGATATGATCGATAGGACGACATTACTATACTCATTACTCTTATTATTATCAATCTAACTCATATTATTAACCATATTATGCAGATATGATCGATAGAACGACAATTACTATACTTATTACTCTTATTATTATCAATCTAACTCATATTATTAGCCATATTATGCTTATATTATCGATAGAACGACATATACTATGCTTGTTACTCATATTATTATCAACCTAACTCATATTATTAGCCATATTATGGTTTTATTATCGATAGAACGACAATTACTATACTTGTTACTCTTATTATTATCAATCTAACTCATATTATTAGCCATATTATGCTTATATGATCGATTGAACGAGGATTACTGTACTTATTACTCTTATTATTACCAGTCTAACTCATATTATTAGCCATATTATGCTTAAATTATCGATAGAACGACAATTACTATACTTGTTACTCTAATTATTATCAATCTAACTCATATTATTAGCCATATTATGCGTATATGATCGATTGAACGCCAATTTCTTTACTTGTTACTCTCATTATTATCAATCTAACTCATATTATTAGCCATATTATGCTTGTATGATCGATAGAACGACAATTACTATACTTATTACTCTTATTATTATCAATCTAACTCATATTATTAGCCATATTATGCTTATATGATCGATAGAACGACAATTACTATACTTGTTACTCTTATTATTATCAATCTAACTCATATTATTAGCCATATTATGCTTATATGATCCATAGAACGACAATTACTATACTTATTACTCTTATTATTATCAATCTAACTCATATTATTAGCCATATTATGCTTATATTATCGATAGAACGACATATACTATGCTTGTTACTCATATTATTATCAATCTAACTCATATTATTAGCCATATTATGGTTTTATTATCGATAGAACGACAATTACTATACTTGTTACTCTTATTATTATCAATCTAACTCATATTATTAACCATATAATGCTGATATGATCGATTGAACGACAATTACTATACTTATTACTGTTATTATTATTAATCGAACTCATATTATTGGCCATATTATGTGGATATGATCGATAGGACGACAATTACTATACTCATTACTCTTATTATTATCAATCTAGCTCATATTATTAACCATATTATGCAGATATGATCGATAGAACGACAATTACTATACTTATTACTCTTGCTATTATCAATCTAACTCATATTATTAGCCATATTATGCTTATATGATCGATTGAACGAGGATTACTGTACTTATTACTCTTATTATTACCAATCTAACTCATATTATTAGCCATATTATGCTTATATTATCGATTGAACGACAATTACTATACTTGTTACTCTTATTATTATCAATCTAACTCATATTATTAACCATATTATGCAGATATGATCGATAGAACGACAATTACTATACTTATTACTCTTGCTATTATCAATCTAACTCATATTATTAGCCATATTATGCTTATATGATCGATTGAACGAGGATTACTGTACTTATTACTCTTATTATTATCAATCTAACTCATACTATTAGCCATATTATGCTTATATTATCGATAGAACGACAACTACTTTACTAGTTACTCTTATTATTATCAATCTAACTCATATCATTGGCCATATTATGTGGATATGATCGATAGGACGACAATTACTATACTCATTACTCTTATTATTATCAATCTAACTCATATTATTAACCATATTATGCAGATATGATCGATAGAACGACAATTACTATACTTATTACTCTTGCTATTATCAATCTAACTCATATTATTAGCCATATTATGCTTATATGATCGATTGAACGAGGATTACTGTACTTATTACTCTTATTATTATCAATCTAACTCATACTATTAGCCATATTATGCTTATATTATCGATTGAACGACAATTACTATACTTGTTACTCTTATTATTATCAATCTAACTCATATTATTAGCCATATTATGCTTATATGATCGATAGAACGACAATTACTATACTTGTTACTCTTATTATTATCAATCTAACTCATATTATTAGCCATATTATGCTTATATGATCCATAGAACAACAATTACTATACTTATTACTCTTATTATTATCAATCTAACTCATATTATTAGCCATATTATGCTTATATTATCGATAGAACGACATATACTATGCTTGTTACTCATATTATTATCAATCTAACTCATATTATTAGCCATATTATGGTTTTATTATCGATAGAACGACAATTACTATACTTGTTACTCTTATTATTATCAATCTAACTCATATTATTAACCATATAATGCTGATATGATCGATTGAACGACAATTACTATACTTATTACTGTTATTATTATTAATCGAACTCATATTATTGGCCATATTATGCTTATATGATCGATTGAACGACAATTACTATACTTGTTACTCTCATTATTATCAATCTAACTCATATTATTAGCTATATTATGCTTATATGATCGATAGAACGACAATTACTATACTTATTATTGTTATTATTATCAATCTAACTCATATTATTAGCCATATTATGCTTATATGATCGATAGAACGATAATTACTATACTTATTACTCTTATTATTATCACTCTAACTCATATTATTGGCCATATTATGTGGATATGATCGATAGGACGACAATTACTATACTCATTACTCTTATTATTATCAATCTAACTCATATTATTAACCATATTATGCAGATATGATCGATAGAACGACAATTACTATACTTATTACTCTTGCTATTATCAATCTAACTCATATTATTAGCCATATTATGCTTATATGATCGATTGAACGAGGATTACTGTACTTATTACTCTTATTATTACCAATCTAACTCATATTATTAGCCATATTATGCTTATATTATCGATTGAACGACAATTACTATACTTGTTACTCTTATTATTATCAATCTAACTCATATTATTAACCATATTATGCAGATATGATCGATAGAACGACAATTACTATACTTATTACTCTTGCTATTATCAATCTAACTCATATTATTAGCCATATTATGCTTATATGATCGATTGAACGAGGATTACTGTACTTATTACTCGTATTATTATCAATCTAACTCATACTATTAGCCATATTATGCTTATATTATCGATAGAACGACAACTACTTTACTTGTTACTCTTATTATTATCAATCTAACTCATATCATTGGCCATATTATGTGGATATGATCGATAGGACGACAATTACTATACTCATTACTCTTATTATTATCAATCTAACTCATATTATTAACCATATTATGCAGATATGATCGATAGAACGACAATTACTATACTTATTACTCTTGCTATTATCAATCTAACTCATATTATTAGCCATATTATGCTTATATGATCGATTGAACGACAATTACTATACTTGTTACTCTTATTATTATCAATCTAACTCATATTATTAGCCATATTTTGCTTATATTATCGATAAAACGACAATTACTATACTTGTTACTCTTATTATTATCAATCTAACTCATATTATTAGCCATATTATGCTTAAATTATCGATAGAACGACAATTACTATGCTCGTTACTCTTATTATTATCAATCTAACTCATATTATTAGCCATATTATGCTTATATGATCGATTGAACGACAATTACTAAACTTGTTACTCTTATTATTATCAATCTAACTCATATTATTAGCCATATTATGCTTATATGATCGATAGAACGACAATTACTATACTTATTATTGTTATTATTATCAATCTAACTCATATTATTAGCCATATTATGCTTATATGATCGATAGAACGATAATTACTATACTTATTACTCTTATTATTATCACTCTAACTCATATTATTGGCCATATTATGTGGATATGATCGATAGGACGACAATTACTATACTCATTACTCTTATTATTATCAATCTAACTCATATTATTAACCATATTATGCAGATATGATCGATAGAACGACAATTACTATACTTATTACTCTTGCTATTATCAATCTAACTCATATTATTAGCCATATTATGCTTATATGATCGATTGAACGAGGATTACTGTACTTATTACTCTTATTATTACCAATCTAACTCATATTATTAGCCATATTATGCTTATATTATCGATTGAACGACAATTACTATACTTGTTACTCTTATTATTATCAATCTAACTCATATTATTAACCATATTATGCAGATATGATCGATAGAACGACAATTACTATACTTATTACTCTTGCTATTATCAATCTAACTCATATTATTAGCCATATTATGCTTATATGATCGATTGAACGAGGATTACTGTACTTATTACTCTTATTATTACCAGTCTAACTCATATTATTAGCCATATTATGCTTAAATTATCGATAGAACGACAATTACTGTACTTGTTACTCTTATTATTATCAATCTAACTCATATTATTAGCCATATTATGCTTATATGATCGATTGAACGACAATTTCTAAACCTGTTTACTCTCATTATTATCAATCTAACTCATATTATTAGCCATATTATGCTTATATGATCGATAGAATAGCAACTACTATACATATTACTCTTATTATTATCAATCTAACTCATATTATTAGCCATATTATGCTTATATTATCGATAGAACGACATATACTATGCTTGTTACTCATATTATTATCAATCTAACTCATATTATTAGCCATATTATGGTTTTATTATCGATAGAACGACAATTACTATACTTGTTACTCTTATTATTATCAATCTAACTCATATTATTAACCATATAATGCTGATATGATCGATTGAACGACAATTACTATACTTATTACTGTTATTATTATTAATCGAACTCATATTATTGGCCATATTATGCTTATATGATCGATTGAACGACAATTACTATACTTGTTACTCTCATTATTATCAATCTAACTCATATTATTAGCTATATTATGCTTATATGATCGATAGAACGACAATTACTATACTTATTATTGTTATTATTATCAATCTAACTCATATTATTAGCCATATTATGCTTATATGATCGATAGAACGATAATTACTATACTTATTACTCTTATTATTATCACTCTAACTCATATTATTGGCCATATTATGTGGATATGATCGATAGGACGACAATTACGATACTCATTACTCTTATTATTATCAATCTAACTCATATTATTAACCATATTATGCAGATATGATCGATAGAACGACAATTACTATACTTATTATTGTTATTATTATCAATCTAACTCATATTATTAGCCATATTATGCTTATATGATCGATAGAACGATAATTACTATACTTATTACTCTTATTATTATCACTCTAACTCATATTATTGGCCATATTATGTGGATATGATCGATAGGACGACAATTACTATACTCATTACTCTTATTATTATCAATCTCACTCATATTATTCACCATATTATGCAGATATGATCGATAGAGCGACACTTACTATTCTTATTACTCTTATTATTATCAATCTAACTCATATTATTAGCCATATTATGCTTATATGATCGATTGAACGACAATTACTATACTTGTTACTCTTATTATTATTAATCTAACTCATATTATTAGCCATATTATGCTTATATTATCGATAGAACGACAATTACTATACTTGTAACTCTTATTATTATCAATCTAACTCATATTATTAACCATATTATGCAGATATGATCGATAGAACGACAATTACTATACTTATTACTCTTGCTTTTATCAATCTAACTCATATTATTAGCCATATTATGCTTATATGATCGATTGAACGAGGATTACTGTACTTATTACTCTTATTATTATCAATCTAACTCATACTATTAGCCATATTATGCTTATATTATCGATAGAACGACAACTACTTTACTTGTTACTCTTATTATTATCAATCTAACTCATATCATTGGCCATATTATGTGGATATGATCGATAGGACGACAATTACTATACTCATTACTCTTATTATTATCAATCTAACTCATATTATTAACCATATTATGCAGATATGATCGATAGAACGACAATTACTATACTTATTACTCTTGCTATTATCAATCTAACTCATATTATTAGCCATATTATGCTTATATGATCGATTGAACGAGGATTACTGTACTTATTACTCTTATTATTATCAATCTAACTCATACTATTAGCCATATTATGCTTATATTATCGATAGAACGACAACTACTTTACCTGTTACTCTTATTATTATCATCTAACTCATATTATTAACCATATTATGCAGATATGATCGATAGAACGACAATTACTATACTTATTACTCTTGCTATTATCAATCTAACTCATATTATTAGCCATATTATGCTTATATGATCGATTGAACGAGGATTACTGTACTTATTACTCTTATTATTATCAATCTAACTCATACTATTAGCCATATTATGCTTATATTATCGATAGAACGACAACTACTTTACCTGTTACTCTTATTATTATCAATCTAACTCATATTATTAACCATATTATGCAGATATGATCGATAGAACGACAATTACTATACTTATTACTCTTGCTATTATCAATCTAACTCATATTATTAGCCATATTATGCTTATATGATCGATTGAACGAGGATTACTGTACTTATTACTCTTATTATTACCAATCTAACTCACATTATTAGCCATATTATGCTTATATTATCGATTGAACGACAATTACTATACTTGTTACTCTTATTATTATCAATCTAACTCATATTATTAACCATATTATGCAGATATGATCGATAGAACGACAATTACTATACTTATTACTCTTGCTATTATCAATCTAACTCATATTATTAGCCATATTATGCTTATATGATCGATTGAACGAGGATTACTGTACTTATTACTCTTATTATTACCAGTCTAACTCATATTATTAGCCATATTATGCTTAAATTATCGATAGAACGACAATTACTATACTTGTTACTCTTATTATTATCAATCTAACTCATATTATTAGCCATATTATGCTTATATGATCGATTGAACGACAATTTCTAAACCTGTTACTCTCATTATTATCAATCTAACTCATATTATTAGCCATATTATGCTTATATGATCGATAGAATAGCAATTACTATACATATTACTCTTACTTTTATCAATCTAACTCATATTATTAGCCATATTATGCTTATATGATCGATTGAACGACAATTACTATACTTGTTACTCTCATTATTATCAATCTAACTCATATTATTAGCCATATTATGCTTATATGATCGATAGAACGACAATTACTATACTTATTATTGTTATTATTATCAATCTAACTCATATTATTAGCCATATTATGCTTATATGATCGATAGAACGATAATTACTATACTTATTACTCTTATTATTATCACTCTAACTCATATTATTGGCCATATTATGTGGATATGATCGATAGGACGACAATTACTATACTCATTACTCTTATTATTATCAATCTCACTCATATTATTCACCATATTATGCAGATATGATCGATAGAGCGACACTTACTATTCTTATTACTCTTATTATTATCAATCTAACTCATATTATTAGCCATATTATGCTTATATGATCGATTGAACGACAATTACTATACTTGTTACTCTTATTATTATTAATCTAACTCATATTATTAGCCATATTATGCTTATATTATCGATAGAACGACAATTACTATACTTGTAACTCTTATTATTATCAATCTAACTCATATTATTAACCATATTATGCAGATATGATCGATAGAACGACAATTACTATACTTATTACTCTTGCTATTATCAATCTAACTCATATTATTAGCCATATTATGCTTATATGATCGTTTGAACGAGGATTACTGTACTTATTACTCTTATTATTATCAATCTAACTCATACTATTAGCCATATTATGCTTATATTATCGATAGAACGACAACTACTTTACTTGTTACTCTTATTATTATCAATCTAACTCATATCATTGGCCATATTATGTGGATATGATCGATAGGACGACAATTACTATACTCATTACTCTTATTATTATCAATCTAACTCATATTATTAACCATATTATGCAGATATGATCGATAGAACCACAATTACTATACTTATTACTCTTGCTATTATCAATCTAACTCATATTATTAGCCATATTATGCTTATATGATCGATTGAACGAGGATTACTGTACTTATTACTCTTATTATTACCAATCTAACTCATATTATTAGCCATATTATGCTTATATTATCGATTGAACGACAATTACTATACTTGTTACTCTTATTATTATCAATCTAAATCATATTATTAACCATATTATGCAGATATGATCGATAGAACGACAATTACTATACTTATTACTCTTGCTATTATCAATCTAACTCATATTATTAGCCATATTATGCTTATATGATCGATTGAACGAGGATTACTGTACTTATTACTCTTATTATTACCAGTCTAACTCATATTATTAGCCATATTATGCTTAAATTATCGATAGAACGACAATTACTATACTTGTTACTCTTATTATTATCAATCTAACTCATATTATTAGCCATATTATGCTTATATTATCGATAGAACGACAATTACTATACTTGTTACTCTTATTATTATCAATCTAACTCATACTATTAGCCATATTATGCTTAAATTATCGATAGAACGACAATTACTATACTTGTTACTCTTATTATTATCAATCTAACTCATATCATTGGCCATATTATGTGGATATGATCGATAGGACGACAATTACTATACTCATTACTCTTATTATTATCAATCTAACTCATATTATTAGCCATATTTTGCTTATGTTATCGATAGAACGACAATTACTATACTTGTTACTCTTATTATTATCAATCTAACTCATATTATTAGCCATATTATGCTTATATTATCGATAGAACGACAATTACTATACTTGTTACTCTTATTATTATCAATCTAACTCATACTATTAGCCATATTATGCTTAAATTATCGATAGAACGACAATTACTATACTTGTTACTCTTATTATTATCAATCTAACTCATATTATTAGCCATATTATGCTTATATGATCGATTGAACGACAATTACTATACTTGTTACTCTCATTATTATCAATCTAACTCATATTATTAGCTATATTATGCTTATATGATCGATAGAACGACAATTACTATACTTATTATTGTTATTATTATCAATCTAACTCATATTATTAGCCATATTATGCTTATATGATCGATAGAACGATAATTACTATACTTATTACTCTTATTATTATCACTCTAACTCATATTATTGGCCATATTATGTGGATATGATCGATAGGACGACAATTGCTATACTCATTACTCTTATTATTATCAATCTCACTCATATTATTCACCATATTATGCAGATATGATCGATAGAGCGACACTTACTATTCTTATTACTCTTATTATTATCAATCTAACTCATATTATTAGCCATATTATGCTTATATGATCGATTGAACGACAATTTCTAAACCTGTTACTCTCATTATTATCAATCTAACTCATATTATTAGCCATATTATGCTTATATGATCGATTGAACGACAATTACTATACTTGTTACTCTCATTATTATCAATCTAACTCATATTATTAGCCATATTATGCTTATATGATCGATAGAACGACAATTACTATACTTATTATTGTTATTATTATCAATCTAACTCATATTATTAGCCATATTATGCTTATATGATCGATAGAACGATAATTACTATACTTATTACTCTTATTATTATCACTCTAACTCATATTATTGGCCATATTATGTGGATATGATCGATAGGACGACAATTACTATACTCATTACTCTTATTATTATCAATCTCACTCATATTATTCATCATATTATGCAGATATGATCGATAGAGCGACACTTACTATTCTTATTACTCTTATTATTATCAATCTAACTCATATTATTAGCCATATTATGCTTATATGATCGATTGAACGACAATTACTATACTTGTTACTCTTATTATTATTAATCTAACTCATATTATTAGCCATATTATGCTTATATTATCGATAGAACGACAATTACTATACTTGTAACTCTTATTATTATCAATCTAACTCATATTATTAACCATATTATGCAGATATGATCGATAGAACGACAATTACTATACTTATTACTCTTGCTATTATCAATCTAACTCATATTATTAGCCATATTATGCTTATATGATCGATTGAACGAGGATTACTGTACTTATTACTCTTATTATTATCAATCTAACTCATACTATTAGCCATATTATGCTTATATTATCGATAGAACGACAACTACTTTACTTGTTACTCTTATTATTATCAATCTAACTCATATCATTGGCCATATTATGTGGATATGATCGATAGGACGACAATTACTATACTCATTACTCTTATTATTATCAATCTAACTCATATTATTAACCATATTATGCAGATATTATCGATAGAACGACAATTACTATACATATTACTCTTGCTATTATCAATCTAACTCATATTATTAGCCATATTATGCTTATATGATCGATTGAACGACAATTACTATACTTGTTACTCTTATTGTTATCAATCTAACTCATATTATTAGCCATATTTTGCTTATGTTATCGATAGAACGACAATTACTATACTTGTTACTCTTATTATTATCAATCTAACTCATATTATTCACCATATTATGCAGATATGATCGATAGAGCGACACTTACTATTCTTATTACTCTTATTATTATCAATCTAACTCATATTATTAGCCATATTATGCTTATATGATCGATTGAACGACAATTTCTAAACCTGTTACTCTCATTATTATCAATCTAACTCATATTATTAGCCATATTATGCTTATATGATCGATTGAACGACAATTACTATACTTGTTACTCTCATTATTATCAATCTAACTCATATTATTAGCCATATTATGCTTATATGATCGATAGAACGACAATTACTATACTTATTATTGTTATTATTATCAATCTAACTCATATTATTAGCCATATTATGCTTATATGATCGATAGAACGATAATTACTATACTTATTACTCTTATTATTATCACTCTAACTCATATTATTGGCCATATTATGTGGATATGATCGATAGGGAACGACAATTACTATACTCATTACTCTTATTATTATCAATCTCACTCATATTATTCATCATATTATGCAGATATGATCGATAGAGCGACACTTACTATTCTTATTACTCTTATTATTATCAATCTAACTCATATTATTAGCCATATTATGCTTATATGATCGATTGAACGACAATTACTATACTTGTTACTCTTATTATTATTAATCTAACTCATATTATTAGCCATATTATGCTTATATTATCGATAGAACGACAATTACTATACTTGTAACTCTTATTATTATCAATCTAACTCATATTATTAACCATATTATGCAGATATGATCGATAGAACGACAATTACTATACTTATTACTCTTGCTATTATCAATCTAACTCATATTATTAGCCATATTATGCTTATATGATCGATTGAACGAGGATTACTGTACTTATTACTCTTATTATTATCAATCTAACTCATACTATTAGCCATATTATGCTTATATTATCGATAGAACGACAACTACTTTACTTGTTACTCTTATTATTATCAATCTAACTCATATCATTGGCCATATTATGTGGATATGATCGATAGGACGACAATTACTATACTCATTACTCTTATTATTATCAATCTAACTCATATTATTAACCATATTATGCAGATATTATCGATAGAACGACAATTACTATACATATTACTCTTGCTACTATCAATCTAACTCATATTATTAGCCATATTATGCTTATATGATCGATTGAACGACAATTACTATACTTGTTACTCTTATTGTTATCAATCTAACTCATATTATTAGCCATATTTTGCTTATGTTATCGATAGAACGACAATTACTATACTTGTTACTCTTATTATTATCAATCTAACTCATATTATTAGCCATATTATGCTTATATTATCGATAGAACGACAATTACTATACTTGTTACTCTTATTATTATCAATCTAACTCATACTATTAGCCATATTATGCTTAAATTATCGATAGAACGACAATTACTATACTTGTTACTCTTATTATTATCAATCTAACTCATATTATTAGCCATATTATGCTTATATGATCGATTGAACGACAATTACTATACTTGTTACTCTCATTATTATCAATCTAACTCATATTATTAGCTATATTATGCTTATATGATCGATAGAACGACAATTACTATACTTATTATTGTTATTATTATCAATCTAACTCATATTATTAGCCATATTATGCTTATATGATCGATAGAACGATAATTACTATACTTATTACTCTTATTATTATCACCCTAACTCATATTATTGGCCATATTATGTGGATATGATCGATAGGACGACAATTACTATACTCATTACTCTTATTATTATCAATCTCACTCATATTATTCACCATATTATGCAGATATGATCGATAGAGCGACACTTACTATTCTTATTACTCTTATTATTATCAATCTAACTCATATTATTAGCCATATTATGCTTATATGATCGATTGAACGACAATTTCTAAACCTGTTACTCTCATTATTATCAATCTAACTCATATTATTAGCCATATTATGCTTATATGATCGATTGAACGACAATTACTATACTTGTTACTCTCATTATTATCAATCTAACTCATATTATTAGCCATATTATGCTTATATGATCGATAGAACGACAATTACTATACTTATTATTGTTATTATTATCAATCTAACTCATATTATTAGCCATATTATGCTTATATGATCGATAGAACGATAATTACTATACTTATTACTCTTATTATTATCACTCTAACTCATATTATTGGCCATATTATGTGGATATGATCGATAGGACGACAATTACTATACTCATTACTCTTATTATTATCAATCTCACTCATATTATTCACCATATTATGCAGATATGATCGATAGAGCGACACTTACTATTCTTATTACTCTTATTATTATCAATCTAACTCATATTATTAGCCATATTATGCTTATATGATCGATTGAACGACAATTACTATACTTGTTACTCTTATTATTATTAATCTAACTCATATTATTAGCCATATTATGCTTATATTATCGATAGAACGACAATTACTATACTTGTAACTCTTATTATTATCAATCTAACTCATATTATTAACCATATTATGCAGATATGATCGATAGAACGACAATTACTATACTTGTTACTCTTATTATTATCAATCTAACTCATATTATTAGCCATATTTTGCTTATGTTATCGATAGAACGACAATTACTATACTTGTTACTCTTATTATTATCAATCTAACTCATATTATTAGCCATATTATGCTTATATTATCGATAGAACGACAATTACTATACTTGTTACTCTTATTATTATCAATCTAACTCATACTATTAGCCATATTATGCTTAAATTATCGATAGAACGACAATTACTATACTTGTTACTCTTATTATTATCAATCTAACTCATATTATTAGCCATATTATGCTTATATGATCGATTGAACGACAATTACTATACTTGTTACTCTCATTATTATCAATCTAACTCATATTATTAGCTATATTATGCTTATATGATCGATAGAACGACAATTACTATACTTATTATTGTTATTATTATCAATCTAACTCATATTATTAGCCATATTATGCTTATATGATCGATAGAACGATAATTACTATACTTATTACTCTTATTATTATCACTCTAACTCATATTATTGGCCATATTATGTGGATATGATCGATAGGACGACAATTACTATACTCATTACTCTTATTATTATCAATCTCACTCATATTATTCACCATATTATGCAGATATGATCGATAGAGCGACACTTACTATTCTTATTACTCTTATTATTATCAATCTAACTCATATTATTAGCCATATTATGCTTATATGATCGATTGAACGACAATTTCTAAACCTGTTACTCTCATTATTATCAATCTAACTCATATTATTAGCCATATTATGCTTATATGATCGATTGAACGACAATTACTATACTTGTTACTCTCATTATTATCAATCTAACTCATATTATTAGCCATATTATGCTTATATGATCGATAGAACGACAATTACTATACTTATTATTGTTATTATTATCAATCTAACTCATATTATTAGCCATATTATGCTTATATGATCGATAGAACGATAATTACTATACTCATTACTCTTATTATTATCAATCTCACTCATATTATTCACCATATTATGCAGATATGATCGATAGAGCGACACTTACTATTCTTATTACACTTATTATTATCAATCTAACTCATATTATTAGCCATATTATGCTTATATGATCGATTGAACGACAATTACTATACTTGTTACTCTTATTATTATTAATCTAACTCATATTATTAGCCATATTATGCTTATATTATCGATAGAACGACAATTACTATACTTGTAACTCTTATTATTATCAATCTAACTCATATTATTAACCATATTATGCAGATATGATCGATAGAACGACAATTACTATACTTATTACTCTTGCTATTATCAATCTAACTCATATTATTAGCCATATTATGCTTATATGATCGTTTGAACGAGGATTACTGTACTTATTACTCTTATTATTATCAATCTAACTCATACTATTAGCCATATTATGCTTATATTATCGATAGAACGACAACTACTTTACTTGTTACTCTTATTATTATCAATCTAACTCATATCATTGGCCATATTATGTGGATATGATCGATAGGACGACAATTACTATACTCATTACTCTTATTATTATCAATCTAACTCATATTATTAACCATATTATGCAGATATGATCGATAGAACCACAATTACTATACTTATTACTCTTGCTATTATCAATCTAACTCATATTATTAGCCATATTATGCTTATATGATCGATTGAACGAGGATTACTGTACTTATTACTCTTATTATTACCAATCTAACTCATATTATTAGCCATATTATGCTTATATTATCGATTGAACGACAATTACTATACTTGTTAGTCTTATTATTATCAATCTAACTCATATTATTAACCATATTATGCAGATATGATCGATAGAACGACAATTACTATACTTATTACTCTTGCTATTATCAATCTAACTCATATTATTAGCCATATTATGCTTATATGATCGATTGAACGAGGATTACTGTACTTATTACTCTTATTATTACCAGTCTAACTCATATTATTAGCCATATTATGCTTAAATTATCGATAGAACGACAATTACTATACTTGTTACTCTTATTATTATCAATCTAACTCATATTATTAGCCATATTATGCTTATATGATCGATTGAACGACAATTTCTAAACCTGTTACTCTCATTATTATCAATCTAACTCATATTATTAGCCATATTATGCTTATATGATCGATAGAATAGCAATTACTATACATATTACTCTTACTTTTATCAATCTAACTCATATTATTAGCCATATTATGCTTATATGATCGATTGAACGACAATTACTATACTTGTTACTCTCATTATTATCAATCTAACTCATATTATTAGCCATATTATGCTTATATGATCGATAGAACGACAATTACTATACTTATTATTGTTATTATTATCAATCTAACTCATATTATTAGCCATATTATGCTTATATGATCGATAGAACGATAATTACTATACTTATTACTCTTATTATTATCACTCTAACTCATATTATTGGCCATATTATGTGGATATGATCGATAGGACGACAATTACTATACTCATTACTCTTATTATTATCAATCTCACTCATATTATTCATCATATTATGCAGATATGATCGATAGAGCGACACTTACTATTCTTATTACTCTTATTATTATCAATCTAACTCATATTATTAGCCATATTATGCTTATATGATCGATTGAACGACAATTACTATACTTGTTACTCTTATTATTATTAATCTAACTCATATTATTAGCCATATTATGCTTATATTATCGATAGAACGACAATTACTATACTTGTAACTCTTATTATTATCAATCTAACTCATATTATTAACCATATTATGCAGATATGATCGATAGAACGACAATTACTATACTTATTACTCTTGCTATTATCAATCTAACTCATATTATTAGCCATATTATGCTTATATGATCGATTTAACGAGGATTACTGTACTTATTACTCTTATTATTATCAATCTAACTCATACTATTAGCCATATTATGCTTATATTATCGATAGAACGACAACTACTTTACTTGTTACTCTTATTATTATCAATCTAACTCATATCATTGGCCATATTATGTGGATATGATCGATAGGACGACAATTACTATACTCATTACTCTTATTATTATCAATCTAACTCATATTATTAACCATATTATGCAGATATGATCGATAGAACGACAATTACTATACATATTACTCTTGCTATTATCAATCTAACTCATATTATTAGCCATATTATGCTTATATGATCGATTGAACGACAATTACTATACTTGTTACTCTTATTATTATCAATCTAACCCATATTATTAGCCATATTTTGCTTATGTTATCGATAGAACGACAATTACTATACTTGTTACTCTTATTATTATCAATCTAACTCATATTATTAGCCATATTATGCTTATATTATCGATAGAACGACAATTACTATACTTGTTACTCTTATTATTATCAATCTAACTCATACTATTAGCCATATTATGCTTAAATTATCGATAGAACGACAATTACTATACTTGTTACTCTTATTATTATCAATCTAACTCATATTATTAGCCATATTATGCTTATATGATCGATTGAACGACAATTACTATACTTGTTACTCTCATTATTATCAATCTAACTCATATTATTAGCTATATTATGCTTATATGATCGATAGAACGACAATTACTATACTTATTATTGTTATTATTATCAATCTAACTCATATTATTAGCCATATTATGCTTATATGATCGATAGAACGATAATTACTATACTTATTACTCTTATTATTATCACTCTAACTCATATTATTGGCCATATTATGTGGATATGATCGATAGGACGACAATTACTATACTCATTACTCTTATTATTATCAATCTCACTCATATTATTCACCATATTATGCAGATATGATCGATAGAGCGACACTTACTATTCTTATTACTCTTATTATTATCAATCTAACTCATATTATTAGCCATATTATGCTTATATGATCGATTGAACGACAATTTCTAAACCTGTTACTCTCATTATTATCAATCTAACTCATATTATTAGCCATATTATGCTTATATGATCGATTGAACGACAATTACTATACTTGTTACTCTCATTATTATCAATCTAACTCATATTATTAGCCATATTATGCTTATATGATCGATAGAACGACAATTACTATACTTATTATTGTTATTATTATCAATCTAACTCATATTATTAGCCATATTATGCTTATATGATCGATAGAACGATAATTACTATACTCATTACTCTTATTATTATCAATCTCACTCATATTATTCACCATATTATGCAGATATGATCGATAGAGCGACACTTACTATTCTTATTACACTTATTATTATCAATCTAACTCATATTATTAGCCATATTATGCTTATATGATCGATTGAACGACAATTACTATACTTGTTACTCTTATTATTATTAATCTAACTCATATTATTAGCCATATTATGCTTATATTATCGATAGAACGACAATTACTATACTTGTAACTCTTATTATTATCAATCTAACTCATATTATTAACCATATTATGCAGATATGATCGATAGAACGACAATTACTATACTTATTACTCTTGCTATTATCAATCTAACTCATATTATTAGCCATATTATGCTTATATGATCGTTTGAACGAGGATTACTGTACTTATTACTCTTATTATTATCAATCTAACTCATACTATTAGCCATATTATGCTTATATTATCGATAGAACGACAACTACTTTACTTGTTACTCTTATTATTATCAATCTAACTCATATCATTGGCCATATTATGTGGATATGATCGATAGGACGACAATTACTATACTCATTACTCTTATTATTATCAATCTAACTCATATTATTAACCATATTATGCAGATATGATCGATAGAACCACAATTACTATACTTATTACTCTTGCTATTATCAATCTAACTCATATTATTAGCCATATTATGCTTATATGATCGATTGAACGAGGATTACTGTACTTATTACTCTTATTATTACCAATCTAACTCATATTATTAGCCATATTATGCTTATATTATCGATTGAACGACAATTACTATACTTGTTACTCTTATTATTATCAATCTAACTCATATTATTAACCATATTATGCAGATATGATCGACTGAACGACAATTACTATACTTGTTACTCTCATTATTATCAATCTAACTCATATTATTAGCCATATTATGCTTATATGATCGATAGAACGACAATTACTATACGTATTATTGTTATTATTATCAATCTAACTCATATTATTAGCCATATTATGCTTATATGATCGATAGAACGATAATTACTATACTTATTACTCTTATTATTATCACTCTAACTCATATTATTGGCCATATTATGTGGATATGATCGATAGGACGACAATTACTATACTCATTACTCTTATTATTATCAATCTCACTCATATTATTCATCATATTATGCAGATATGATCGATAGAGCGACACTTACTATTCTTATTACTCTTATTATTATCAATCTAACTCATATTATTAGCCATATTATGCTTATATGATCGATTGAACGACAATTACTATACTTGTTACTCTTATTATTATTAATCTAACTCATATTATTAGCCATATTATGCTTATATTATCGATAGAACGACAATTACTATACTTGTAACTCTTATTATTATCAATCTAACTCATATTATTAACCATATTATGCAGATATGATCGATAGAACGACAATTACTATACTTATTACTCTTGCTATTATCAATCTAACTCATATTATTAGCCATATTATGCTTATATGATCGATTTAACGAGGATTACTGTACTTATTACTCTTATTATTATCAATCTAACTCATACTATTAGCCATATTATGCTTATATTATCGATAGAACGACAACTACTTTACTTGTTACTCTTATTATTATCAATCTAACTCATATCATTGGCCATATTATGTGGATATGATCGATAGGACGACAATTACTATACTCATTACTCTTATTATTATCAATCTAACTCATATTATTAACCATATTATGCAGATATGATCGATAGAACGACAATTACTATACATATTACTCTTGCTATTATCAATCTAACTCATATTATTAGCCATATTATGCTTATATGATCGATTGAACGACAATTACTATACTTGTTACTCTTATTATTATCAATCTAACTCATATTATTAGCCATATTTTGCTTATGTTATCGATAGAACGACAATTACTATACTTGTTACTCTTATTATTATCAATCTAACTCATATTATTAGCCATATTATGCTTATATTATCGATAGAACGACAATTACTATACTTGTTACTCTTATTATTATCAATCTAACTCATACTATTAGCCATATTATGCTTAAATTATCGATAGAACGACAATTACTATACTTGTTACTCTTATTATTATCAATCTAACTCATATTATTAGCCATATTATGCTTATATGATCGATTGAACGACAATTACTATACTTGTTACTCTCATTATTATCAATCTAACTCATATTATTAGCTATATTATGCTTATATGATCGATAGAACGACAATTACTATACTTATTATTGTTATTATTATCAATCTAACTCATATTATTAGCCATATTATGCTTATATGATCGATAGAACGATAATTACTATACTTATTACTCTTATTATTATCACTCTAACTCATATTATTGGCCATATTATGTGGATATGATCGATAGGACGACAATTACTATACTCATTACTCTTATTATTATCAATCTCACTCATATTATTCACCATATTATGCAGATATGATCGATAGAGCGACACTTACTATTCTTATTACTCTTATTATTATCAATCTAACTCATATTATTAGCCATATTATGCTTATATGATCGATTGAACGACAATTTCTAAACCTGTTACTCTCATTATTATCAATCTAACTCATATTATTAGCCATATTATGCTTATATGATCGATTGAACGACAATTACTATACTTGTTACTCTCATTATTATCAATCTAACTCATATTATTAGCCATATTATGCTTATATGATCGATAGAACGACAATTACTATACTTATTATTGTTATTATTATCAATCTAACTCATATTATTAGCCATATTATGCTTATATGATCGATAGAACGATAATTACTATACTCATTACTCTTATTATTATCAATCTCACTCATATTATTCACCATATTATGCAGATATGATCGATAGAGCGACACTTACTATTCTTATTACTCTTATTATTATCAATCTAACTCATATTATTAGCCATATTATGCTTATATGATCGATTGAACGACAATTACTATACTTGTTACTCTTATTATTATTAATCTAACTCATATTATTAGCCATATTATGCTTATATTATCGATAGAACGACAATTACTATACTTGTAACTCTTATTATTATCAATCTAACTCATATTATTAACCATATTATGCAGATATGATCGATAGAACGACAATTACTATACTTATTACTCTTGCTATTATCAATCTAACTCATATTATTAGCCATATTATGCTTATATGATCGTTTGAACGAGGATTACTGTACTTATTACTCTTATTATTATCAATCTAACTCATACTATTAGCCATATTATGCTTATATTATCGATAGAACGACAACTACTTTACTTGTTACTCTTATTATTATCAATCTAACTCATATCATTGGCCATATTATGTGGATATGATCGATAGGACGACAATTACTATACTCATTACTCTTATTATTATCAATCTAACTCATATTATTAACCATATTATGCAGATATGATCG
>NW_027474870.1:0-24892 GCF_050947335.1 Megachile rotundata | reverse complement strand
GATCGATAGCACGACATTCACTATACTTACTACTCTTATTATTGTCAATCTAACTCATATTATTAGCCATATTATGCTTAAATGATCGATAGAACGACAATTACTATTCTTATTACTCTTATTATTATCAATATAACTCATATTATTAGCCATATTATGCATATGTGATCGATGGAACGACAATTACTATACTTATCACTCTTATTATTGTCAATCAAACTCATATTATTAACCATATTATGCAGATATGATCGATAGGACGACAATTACTATACTTATTACTCTTATTATTATCAATCTAACTCATATTATTAGCCATATTATGCTTATATGACCGATAGAACGACAATTACTGTACTCATTACTCTTATTATTATCAATCTAACTCATATTATTAGCCATAATATGCTTATATGATCGATAGAACTACAATTACTATACTTATTACTCTTATTATTATCAATCTAACTTATGTTATTAGCCATATTATGCTTATACGATCGATAGAACGACAATTACTATACTTTTTACTCTTATTATTATCAATCTAACTGATATTATTAGCCATATTATGCTTATATGATCGATAGATCGACAATTTCTGTACTTATTACTCTTATTATTATGAACCTATCTCATATTATTAGCCATTCTATGCTTATATGATCGATAGAACGACAATTACTATACTTATTATTCTTATTTTTAACAATCTAAGTCATATTATTAACCATATTATGCAGATTTTATCGATAGGACGACTATTACAGTACTTATTACTCTTATTATTATCAATTTAACTCATATTATTAGCCATATTATGCTTATATGATCGATAGAACTACAATTGCTATACTTATTACTCTTATTATTATCAATCTAACTCATATTATTAGCCATATTATGCTTATACGATCGATAGAACGACAATTACTATACTTTTTACTCTTATTATTATCAATCTAACTGATATTATTAGCCATATTATGCTTATACGATCGATAGAACAACAATTACTATACTTATTACTTTTATTATTATCAGTCTAACTCATATTATTAGCCATATTATGCTTATACGATCGATAGAACGACAATTACTGTACTCATTACTCTTACTATTATCAATCTAACTCATATTATTAGCCATATTATGCTTATATGACCGATAGAACGACAATTACTATACTCATTACTCTTATTATTATCAATCTAACTCATATTATTAGCCATATTATGCTTATATGATCGATAGATCGACAATTTCTGTACTTATTACTCTTATTATTATGAACCTATCTCATATTATTAGCCATTCTATGCATATATGATCGATAGAACGACAATTACTATACTTATTATTCTTATTTTTAACAATCTAACTCATATTATTAACCATATTATGCAGATTTTATCGATAGGACGACTATTACAGTACTTATTACTCTTATTATTATCAATTTAACTCATATTATTAGCCATATTATGCTTATATGAGCAATAGAACTACAATCACTATACTCATTACACTCACTATTATCAATCTAACTCATATTATTCACCATATTATGCAGATATGATCGATAGCACGACATTCACTATACTTACTACTCTTATTATTGTCAATCTAACTCATATTATTAGCCATATTATGCTTAAATGATCGATAGAACGACAATTACTATTCTTATTACTCTTATTATTATCAATATAACTCATATTATTAGCCATATTATGCATATGTGATTGATAGAACGACAATTACTATACTTATCACTCTTATTATTGTCAATCAAACTCATATTATTAACCATATTATGCAGATATGATCGATAGGACGACAATTACTATACTCATTACTCTTATTATTATCAATCTAACTCATATTATTACCCATATTATGCTTATATGATCGATGGAACGACAATTACTTTACTTATTACACTCACTATTATCAATCTAACTCATATTATTAGCCATATTATGCTTATATGATCGATAGGGCGACAATTACTATACTTATTACTCTTATTATCATCAATCTAACTCATATTATTAGCCATATTATGCTTACATGATCGGTAGAACGATAATTACTACACTTATTACTCTTATTATTATCAATCTAACTCATATTATTAGCCACAATATGCTAATATGATCGATAGAACTACAACTACTATACTTATTACTCTTATTATTATCAATCTAACTCATATTATTAGCCATATTATGCTTATGTGATCGATAGAACTACAATTACTATACTTATTACTCTTATTATTATCAATCTAACTGATATTATTAGCCATATTATGCTTATACGATCGATAGAACAACAATTACTATACTTATTACTCTTATTATTATCAATATAACTCATATTATTAGTCATATTATGCTTATACGATCGATAGAACGACAATTACTATACTCATTACTCTTATTATTATCAATCTAACTCATATTATTAGCCATAATATGCTTATATGATCGATAGATCGTCAGTTTCTGTACATATTACTCCTATTATTATGAACCTATCTCATATTATTAGCCATTCTATGCTTATATGATCGATAGAACGACAATTTCTATACTTATTACTCTTATTATTGTCAATCTAACTCATAATATTAACCGTATTATGCAGATATGATCGATAGGACGACAATTACTATACTTATTACTCTTATTATCATCAATCTAACTCATATTATTAACCATATTATGCTTATATGATCGATAGAACTACAATTACTATACTTATTACACTCACTATTATCAATCTTACTCATATTATAAGCCATATTATGCTTATGTGATCGATAAAACGACAATCACTATTCTTATTACTCTTATTATTATCAATCTAACGCATATTACAAGCCATATTTGCTTATGCGATCGATAAGAACGACAATTTCTATACTTATTACTCTTATTATTATCAATCTAACTCATATTATTGGCCATATTATGCTTATATGATCGGTAGAAACGATAATTACTATACTTATTACTCTTATTATTATCAATCTATCTCATATTATTAGCCATATTATGCTTATATGAATCGATAGAACTACAATTACTATACTTATTACTCTTATTATTATCAATCTAACTGATATTATTAGCCATATTATGCTTATACGATCGATAGAACAACAATTACTATACTTATTACTCTTATTATTATCAATATAACTCATATTATTAGTCATATTATGCTTATACGATCGATAGAACGGACAATTACTGTACTCATTACTCTTACTATATCAATCTAACTCATATTATTACACATATTATGCTTATATGACCGATATAACGACAATTTCTATACTCATTACTCTTATTATTATCAATATAACCCATACTATTAGCCATATTATGCTTATATGATCGATAGATCGACAATTTCTGTACTTATTACTCTTATTAAAATGAACCTATCTCATATTATTAGCCATTCTATGCTTATATGATCGATAGAACTGACAACTACTATACTTATTACTCTTATTATTATTGCAATCTAACTCATATTATTAGCCATATTATGCTTATACGATCGATAGAACGACAATTACTATACTCAGTTACTCTTACCTACATTATCAATCTAACTCATATTATTAGCATATTATGCTTATATGACCGTTAGAACGACAATTACTATACTCATTACTCTTATTATTATCAATCTAACTCATATTATTAGCCATATATGCTTATGTGATCGATAGACACGACAATTACTATACTTATTACTCTTATTATTATCAATCTAACTCATATTATTACGCCATATTATGCTTATACAATCGATAGAACGACAATACTATACTCATTACTCTTACTGTTATCAATCTAACTCATAATATTAGCCATATTATGCTTATATGACCGATAGAACGACAATTACTATACTCATTACTCGTATATTATCAATCTAACGCATATTATTAGCCATATATGCTTATATGATCGATAGATGCGACAATTACTATATACTTATTACTCCTATTTATTCTGAACCTATCTCATATTATTAGCCCATTCTATGCTTATATGATCGATAGAACGACAACTACTATACTTATTATTCTTATTTTTAACAATCTAACTCATATTATTAACCCATATTATGCAGTATATGATCGATAGGACGACAATTACTATACTTATTACTCTTATTATTATCAATCTACCTCATATTGTTAGCCATGTTATGCTTATATGATCGATAGAACGACAATTACTATACATATCACTCTTATTATTGTCAATCAAACTCATATTATTAACCATATTATGCAGATATGATCGATAGGACGACAATTACTATGCTTATTACTCTTATTATTATCAATCTAACTCATATTATTAGCCATATAATGCGTATATGATCGGTAGAACGATAATTACTATACTAATTACTCTTATTATTATCAATATAACTCATATTATTAGCCATATTATGCTTATATGATCGATAGAGCGACAATGACCTATACTGTATTACTCTTATTATTATCAATCTAACTCATATTATTAGCCATATTATGCTTACATGATCGGGTAGAACGATAATTACTATACTTATTACTCTTATTATTATCAGTCTAACTCATATGATTAGACACATTATGCTAATATGATCGATAGAACTACAATTACTATATCTCATTACTCTTATTATTATCAATCTAACTCATATTATTAGCCATAATATGCTTATGTGATCGATAGAACGACAATTACTATACTTATTACTCTTATTAATTATCAATCTAACTCATATTATTAGCCATATTATGCTTATACAATCGATAGAACGACAATTACTATACTCATTACTCTTACTGTTATCAATCTTACTCATATTATTAGCCATATTATGCTTATATGACCGATAGACACGACAATTACTATACTCATTACTCGTATTATTATCAATCTAACGCATATTATTAGCCATATTATGCGTATATGATCGATAGATCGACAATTTCTGTACTTATTACTCTTATTATTATGAACCTATCTCATATTATTAGCCATTCTATGCTTATATGATCGATAGAACGACAGCTACTATACTTATTATTCTTATTTTTAACAATCTAACTCATATTATTAACCATATTATGCAGATTTTATCGATAGGACGACAATTACTATACTTATTACTCTTATTATTATCAATCTACCTCATATTGTTAGCCATGTTATGCTTATATGATCGATAGAACGACAATTACTATACATATCACTCTTATTATTGTCAATCAAACTCATATTATTAACCATATTATGCAGATATGATCGATAGGACGACAATTACTATGCTTATTACTCTTATTTATTATCAATCTAAACTCATATTATTAGCCATATTATGCTTATATGATCGGTAGAACGATAATTACTATACTAATTACTCTTATTATTATCAATATAACTCATATTATTAGCCTAGAGCGACAATGACTATACTTATTACTCTTATTATTATCAATCTAACTCATATTATTAGCCATATTATGCTTACATGATCGGTAGAACGATAATTACTATACTTATTACTCTTATTATTATCAATCTAACTCATATTATTAGCCACATTATGCTAATATGATCGATAGAACTATAATTACTATACTTATTACTCTTATTATTATCAATCTAACTCATATTATTAGCCATATTATGCTTATGTGATCGATAGAACGACAATTACGATACTTATTACTCTTATTATTATCAATCTAACTCATATTATTAGCCATATTATGCTTATACGATCGATAGAACGACAATTACTATACTCATTACTCTTACTATTATCAATCTAACTCATATTATTAGCCATATTATGCTTATATGACCGTTAGAACGACAATTACTATACTCATTACTCTTATTATTATCAATCTAACTCATATTATTAGCCATATTATGCTTATATGATCGATAGATCGACAATTTCTGTACTTATTACTCTTATTATTATGAACCTATCTCATATTATTAGCCATTCTATGCATATATGATCGATAGAACGACAATTACTATACTTATTATTCTTATTTTTAACAATCTAACTCATATTATTAACCATATTATGCAGATTTTATCGATAGGACGACTATTACAGTACTTATTACTCTTATTATTATCAATTTAACTCATATTATTAGCCATATTATGCTTATATGAGCAATAGAACTACAATCACTATACTCATTACACTCACTATTATCAATCTAACTCATATTATTCACCATATTATGCAGATATGATCGATAGCACGACATTCACTATACTTACTACTCTTATTATTGTCAATCTAACTCATATTATTAGCCATATTATGCTTAAATGATCGATAGAACGACAATTACTATTCTTATTACTCTTATTATTATCAATATAACTCATATTATTAGCCATATTATGCATATGTGATTGATAGAACGACAATTACTATACTTATCACTCTTATTATTGTCAATCAAACTCATATTATTAACCATATTATGCAGATATGATCGATAGGACGACAATTACTATACTCATTACTCTTATTATTATCAATCTAACTCATATTATTACCCATATTATGCTTATATGATCGATGGAACGACAATTACTTTACTTATTACACTCACTATTATCAATCTAACTCATATTATTAGCCATATTATGCTTATATGATCGATAGGGCGACAATTACTATACTTATTACTCTTATTATCATCAATCTAACTCATATTATTAGCCATATTATGCTTACATGATCGGTAGAACGATAATTACTACACTTATTACTCTTATTATTATCAATCTAACTCATATTATTAGCCACAATATGCTAATATGATCGATAGAACTACAACTACTATACTTATTACTCTTATTATTATCAATCTAACTCATATTATTAGCCATATTATGCTTATGTGATCGATAGAACTACAATTACTATACTTATTACTCTTATTATTATCAATCTAACTGATATTATTAGCCATATTATGCTTATACGATCGATAGAACAACAATTACTATACTTATTACTCTTATTATTATCAATATAACTCATATTATTAGTCATATTATGCTTATACGATCGATAGAACGACAATTACTATACTCATTACTCTTATTATTATCAATCTAACTCATATTATTAGCCATAATATGCTTATATGATCGATAGATCGACAGTTTCTGTACATATTACTCCTATTATTATGAACCTATCTCATATTATTAGCCATTCTATGCTTATATGATCGATAGAACGACAACTACTATACTTATTACTCTTATTATTATCAATCTAACTCATATTATTAGCCATATTATGCTTATACGATCGATAGAACGACAATTACTATACTCATTACTCTTACTATTATCAATCTAACTCATATTATTAGCCATATTATGCTTATATGACCGTTAGAACGACAATTACTATACTCATTACTCTTATTATTATCAATCTAACTCATATTATTAGCCATAATATGCTTATGTGATCGATAGAACGACAATTACTATACTTATTACTCTTATTATTATCAATCTAACTCATATTATTAGCCATATTATGCTTATACAATCGATAGAACGACAATTACTATACTCATTACTCTTACTGTTATCAATCTAACTCATATTATTAGCCATATTATGCTTATATGACCGATAGAACGACAATTACTATACTCATTACTCGTATTATTATCAATCTAACGCATATTATTAGCCATATTATGCTTATATGATCGATAGATCGACAATTACTATACTTATTACTCCTATTATTCTGAACCTATCTCATATTATTAGCCATTCTAAGCTTATATGATCGATAGAACGACAACTACTATACTTATTATTCTTATTTTTTAACAATCTAACTCATATTATTAACCATATTATGCAGATATGATCGATAGGACGACAATTACTATACTTATTACTCTTATTATTATCAATCTACCTCATATTGTTAGCCATGTTATGCTTATATGATCGATAGAACGACAATTACTATACATATCACTCTTATTAATGTCAATCAAACTCATATTATTAACCATATTATGCAGATATGATCGATAGGACGACAATTACTATGCTTATTACTCTTATTATTATCAATCTAACTCATATTATTAGCCATATTATGCGTATATGATCGGTAGAACGATAATTACTATACTAATTACTCTTATTATTATCAATATAACTCATATTATTAGCCATATTATGCTTATATGATCGATAGAGCGACAATGACTATACTTATTACTCTTATTATTATCAATCTAACTCATATTATTAGCCATATTATGCTTACATGATCGGTAGAACGATAATTACTATACTTATTACTCTTATTATTATCAGTCTAACTCATATTATTAGACACATTATGCTAATATGATCGATAGAACTACAATTACTATACTCATTACTCTATTATTATCAATCTAACTCATATTATTAGCCATAATATGCTTATGTGATCGATAGAACGACAATTACTATACTTATTACTCTTATTATTATCAATCTAACTCATATTATTAGCCATATTATGCTTATACAATCGATAGAACGACAATTACTATACTCATTACTCTTACTGTTATCAATCTTACTCATATTATTAGCCATATTATGCTTATATGACCGATAGAACGACAATTACTATACTCATTACTCGTATTATTATCAATCTAACGCATATTATTAGCCATATTATGCTTATATGATCGATAGATCGACAATTTCTGTACTTATTACTCTTATTATTATGAACCTATCTCATATTATTAGCCATTCTATGCTTATATGATCGATAGAACGACAGCTACTATACTTATTATTCTTATTTTTAACAATCTAACTCATATTATTAACCCATATTATGCAGATTTTATCGATAGGACGACAATTACTATACTTATTACTCTTATTATTATCAATCTACCTCATATTGTTAGCCATGTTATGCTTATATGATCGATAGAACGACAATTACTATACATATCACTCTTATTATTGTCAATCAAACTCATATTATTAACCATATTATGCAGATATGATCGATAGGACGACAATTACTATGCTTATTACTCTTATTATTATCAATCTAACTCATATTATTAGCCATATTATGCTTATATGATCGGTAGAACGATAATTACTATACTAATTACTCTTATTATTATCAATATAAACTCATATTATTAGCCATATTATGCTTATATGATCGATAGAGCGACAATGACTATACTTATTACTCTTATTATTATCAATCTAACTCATATTATTAGCCATATTATAGCTTACATGATCGGTAGAACGATAATTACTATACTTATTACTCTTATTATTATCAATCTAACTCATATTATTAGCCACATTATGCTAATATGATCGATAGAACTATAATTACTATACTTATTACTCTTATTATTATCAATCTAACTCATATTATTAGCCATATTATGCTTATGTGATCGATAGAACGACAATTACGATACTTATTACTCTTATTATTATGAACCTATCTCATATTATTAGCCATTCTATGCATATATGATCGATAGAACGACAATTACTATACTTATTATTCTTATTTTTAACAATCTAACTCATATTATTAACCATATTATGCAGATTTTATCGATAGGACGACTATTACAGTACTTATTACTCTTATTATTATCAATTTAACTCATATTATTAGCCATATTATGCTTATATGAGCAATAGAACTACAATCACTATACTCATTACACTCACTATTATCAATCTAACTCATATTATTCACCATATTATGCAGATATGATCGATAGCACGACATTCACTATACTTACTACTCTTATTATTGTCAATCTAACTCATATTATTAGCCATATTATGCTTAAATGATCGATAGAACGACAATTACTATTCTTATTACTCTTATTATTATCAATATAACTCATATTATTAGCCATATTATGCATATGTGATTGATAGAACGACAATTACTATACTTATCACTCTTATTATTGTCAATCAAACTCATATTATTAACCATATTATGCAGATATGATCGATAGGACGACAATTACTATACTCATTACTCTTATTATTATCAATCTAACTCATATTATTACCCATATTATGCTTATATGATCGATGGAACGACAATTACTTTACTTATTACACTCACTATTATCAATCTAACTCATATTATTAGCCATATTATGCTTATATGATCGATAGGGCGACAATTACTATACTTATTACTCTTATTATCATCAATCTAACTCATATTATTAGCCATATTATGCTTACATGATCGGTAGAACGATAATTACTACACTTATTACTCTTATTATTATCAATCTAACTCATATTATTAGCCACAATATGCTAATATGATCGATAGAACTACAACTACTATACTTATTACTCTTATTATTATCAATCTAACTCATATTATTAGCCATATTATGCTTATGTGATCGATAGAACTACAATTACTATACTTATTACTCTTATTATTATCAATCTAACTGATATTATTAGCCATATTATGCTTATACGATCGATAGAACAACAATTACTATACTTATTACTCTTATTATTATCAATATAACTCATATTATTAGTCATATTATGCTTATACGATCGATAGAACGACAATTACTATACTCATTACTCTTATTATTATCAATCTAACTCATATTATTAGCCATAATATGCTTATATGATCGATAGATCGACAGTTTCTGTACATATTACTCCTATTATATGAACCTATCTCATATTATTAGCCATTCTATGCTTATATGATCGATAGAACGACAATTTCTATACTTATTACTCTTATTATTGTCAATCTAACTCATAATATTAACCGTATTATGCAGATATGATCGATAGGACGACAATTACTATACTTATTACTCTTATTATCATCAATCTAACTCATATTATTAACCATATTATGCTTATATGATCGATAGAACTACAATTACTATACTTATTACACTCACTATTATCAATCTTACTCATATTATAAGCCATATTATGCTTATGTGATCGATAAAACGACAATCACTATTCTTATTACTCTTATTATTATCAATCTAACGCATATTACAAGCCATATAATGCTTATGCGATCGATAGAACGACAATTTCTATACTTTATTACTCTTATTATTATCAATCTAACTCATATTATTGGCCATATTATGCTTATATGATCGGTAGAACGATAATTACTATACTTATTACTCTTATTATTATCAATCTATCTCATATTATTAGCCATATTATGCTTATATGATCGATAGAACTACAATTACTATACTTATTACTCTTATTATTATCAATCTAACTGATATTATTAGCCATATTATGCTTATACGATCGATAGAACAACAATTACTATACTTATTACTCTTATTATTATCAATATAACTCATATTATTAGTCATATTATGCTTATACGATCGATAGAACGACAATTACTGTACTCATTACTCTTACTATTATCAATCTAATTCATATTATTACACATATTATGCTTATATGACCGATATAACGACAATTTCTATACTCATTACTCTTATTATTATCAATATAACCCATACTATTAGCCATATTATGCTTATATGATCGATAGATCGACAATTTCTGTACTTATTACTCTTATTATAATGAACCTATCTCATATTATTAGCCATTCTATGCTTATATGATCGATAGAACGACAACTACTATACTTATTACTCTTATTATTATCAATCTAACTCATATTATTAGCCACATTATGCTAATATGATCGATAGAGCTACAATTACTATACTTATTACTCTTATTATTATCAATCTAACTCATATTATTAGCCATATTATGCTTATGTGATCGATAGAACGACAATTACGATACTTATTACTCTTATTATTATCAATCTAACTCATATTATTAGCCATATTATGCTTATACGATCGATAGAACGACAATTACTATACTCATTACTCTTACTATTATCAATCTAACTCATATTATTAGCCATATTATGCTTATATGACCGTTAGAACGACAATTACTATACTCATTACTCTTATTATTATCAATCTAACTCATATTATTAGCCATATTATGCTTATACGATCGATAGAACGACAATTACTATACTCATTACTCTTACTATTATCAATCTAACTCATATTATTAGCCATATTATGCTTATATGACCGTTAGAACGACAATTACTATACTCATTACTCTTATTATTATCAATCTAACTCATATTATTAGCCATAATATGCTTATGTGATCGATAGAACGACAATTACTATACTTATTACTCTTATTATTATCAATCTAACTCATATTATTAGCCATATTATGCTTATACAATCGATAGAACGACAATTACTATACTCATTACTCTTACTGTTATCAATCTAACTCATATTATTAGCCATATTATGCTTATATGACCGATAGAACGACAATTACTATACTCATTACTCGTATTATTATCAATCTAACGCATATTATTAGCCATATTATGCTTATATGATCGATAGATCGACAATTACTATACTTATTACTCCTATTATTCTGAACCTATCTCATATTATTAGCCATTCTATGCTTATATGATCGATAGAACGACAACTACTATACTTATTATTCTTATTTTTAACAATCTAACTCATATTATTAACCATATTATGCAGATATGATCGATAGGACGACAATTACTATACTTATTACTCTTATTATTATCAATCTACCTCATATTGTTAGCCATGTTATGCTTATATGATCGATAGAACGACAATTACTATCCATATCACTCTTATTATTGTCAATCAAACTCATATTATTAACCATATTATGCAGATATGATCGATAGGACGACAATTACTATGCTTATTACTCTTATTATTATCAATCTAACTCATATTATTAGCCATATTATGCGTATATGATCGGTAGAACGATAATTACTATACTAATTACTCTTATTATTATCAATATAACTCATATTATTAGCCATATTATGCTTATATGATCGATAGAGCGACAATGACTATACTTATTACTCTTATTATTATCAATCTAACTCATATTATTAGCCATATTATGCTTACATGATCGGTAGAACGATAATTACTATACTTATTACTCTTATTATTATCAGTCTAACTCATATTATTAGACACATTATGCTAATATGATCGATAGAACTACAATTACTATACTCATTACTCTTATTATTATCAATCTAACTCATATTATTAGCCATAATATGCTTATGTGATCGATAGAACGACAATTACTATACTTATTACTCTTATTATTATCAATCTAACTCATATTATTAGCCATATTATGCTTATACAATCGATAGAACGACAATTACTATACTCATTACTCTTACTGTTATCAATCTTACTCATATTATTAGCCATATTATGCTTATATGACCGATAGAACGACAATTACTATACTCATTACTCGTATTATTATCAATCTAACGCATATTATTAGCCATATTATGCTTATATGATCGATAGATCGACAATTTCTGTACTTATTACTCTTATTATTATGAACCTATCTCATATTATTAGCCATTCTATGCTTATATGATCGATAGAACGACAGCTACTATACTTATTATTCTTATTTTTAACAATCTAACTCATATTATTAACCATATTATGCAGATTTTATCGATAGGACGACAATTACTATACTTATTACTCTTATTATTATCAATCTACCTCATATTGTTAGCCATGTTATGCTTATATGATCGATAGAACGACAATTACTATACATATCACTCTTATTATTGTCAATCAAACTCATATTATTAACCATATTATGCAGATATGATCGATAGGACGACAATTACTATGCTTATTACTCTTATTATTATCAATCTAACTCATATTATTAGCCATATTATGCTTATATGATCGGTAGAACGATAATTACTATACTAATTACTCTTATTATTATCAATATAACTCATATTATTAGCCATATTATGCTTATATGATCGATAGAGCGACAATGACTATACTTATTACTCTTATTATTATCAATCTAACTCATATTATTAGCCATATTATGCTTACATGATCGGTAGAACGATAATTACTATACTTATTACTCTTATTATTATCAATCTAACTCATATTATTAGCCACATTATGCTAATATGATCGATAGAACTATAATTACTATACTTATTACTCTTATTATTATCAATCTAACTCATATTATTAGCCATATTATGCTTATGTGATCGATAGAACGACAATTACGATACTTATTACTCTTATTATTATCAATCTAACTCATATTATTAGCCATATTATGCTTATACGATCGATAGAACGACAATTACTATACTCATTACTCTTACTATTATCAATCTAACTCATATTATTAGCCATATTATGCTTATATGACCGTTAGAACGACAATTACTATACTCATTACTCTTATTATTATCAATCTAACTCATATTATTAGCCATATTATGCTTATATGATCGATAGATCGACAATTTCTGTACTTATTACTCTTATTATTATGAACCTATCTCATATTATTAGCCATTCTATGCATATATGATCGATAGAACGACAATTACTATACTTATTATTCTTATTTTTAACAATCTAACTCATATTATTAACCATATTATGCAGATTTTATCGATAGGACGACTATTACAGTACTTATTACTCTTATTATTATCAATTTAACTCATATTATTAGCCATATTATGCTTATATGAGCAATAGAACTACAATCACTATACTCATTACACTCACTATTATCAATCTAACTCATATTATTCACCATATTATGCAGATATGATCGATAGCACGACATTCACTATACTTACTACTCTTATTATTGTCAATCTAACTCATATTATTAGCCATATTATGCTTAAATGATCGATAGAACGACAATTACTATTCTTATTACTCTTATTATTATCAATATAACTCATATTATTAGCCATATTATGCATATGTGATTGATAGAACGACAATTACTATACTTATCACTCTTATTATTGTCAATCAAACTCATATTATTAACCATATTATGCAGATATGATCGATAGGACGACAATTACTATACTCATTACTCTTATTATTATCAATCTAACTCATATTATTACCCATATTATGCTTATATGATCGATGGAACGACAATTACTTTACTTATTACACTCACTATTATCAATCTAACTCATATTATTAGCCATATTATGCTTATATGATCGATAGGGCGACAATTACTATACTTATTACTCTTATTATCATCAATCTAACTCATATTATTAGCCATATTATGCTTACATGATCGGTAGAACGATAATTACTACACTTATTACTCTTATTATTATCAATCTAACTCATATTATTAGCCACAATATGCTAATATGATCGATAGAACTACAACTACTATACTTATTACTCTTATTATTATCAATCTAACTCATATTATTAGCCATATTATGCTTATGTGATCGATAGAACTACAATTACTATACTTATTACTCTTATTATTATCAATCTAACTGATATTATTAGCCATATTATGCTTATACGATCGATAGAACAACAATTACTATACTTATTACTCTTATTATTATCAATATAACTCATATTATTAGTCATATTATGCTTATACGATCGATAGAACGACAATTACTATACTCATTACTCTTATTATTATCAATCTAACTCATATTATTAGCCATAATATGCTTATATGATCGATAGATCGACAGTTTCTGTACATATTACTCCTATTATTATGAACCTATCTCATATTATTAGCCATTCTATGCTTATATGATCGATAGAACGACAATTTCTATACTTATTACTCTTATTATTGTCAATCTAACTCATAATATTAACCGTATTATGCAGATATGATCGATAGGACGACAATTACTATACTTATTACTCTTATTATCATCAATCTAACTCATATTATTAACCATATTATGCTTATATGATCGATAGAACTACAATTACTATACTTATTACACTCACTATTATCAATCTTACTCATATTATAAGCCATATTATGCTTATGTGATCGATAAAACGACAATCACTATTCTTATTACTCTTATTATTATCAATCTAACGCATATTACAAGCCATATAATGCTTATGCGATCGATAGAACGACAATTTCTATACTTATTACTCTTATTATTATCAATCTAACTCATATTATTGGCCATATTATGCTTATATGATCGGTAGAACGATAATTACTATACTTATTACTCTTATTATTATCAATCTATCTCATATTATTAGCCATATTATGCTTATATGATCGATAGAACTACAATTACTATACTTATTACTCTTATTATTATCAATCTAACTGATATTATTAGCCATATTATGCTTATACGATCGATAGAACAACAATTACTATACTTATTACTCTTATTATTATCAATATAACTCATATTATTAGTCATATTATGCTTATACGATCGATAGAACGACAATTACTGTACTCATTACTCTTACTATTATCAATCTAATTCATATTATTACACATATTATGCTTATATGACCGATATAACGACAATTTCTATACTCATTACTCTTATTATTATCAATATAACCCATACTATTAGCCATATTATGCTTATATGATCGATAGATCGACAATTTCTGTACTTATTACTCTTATTATAATGAACCTATCTCATATTATTAGCCATTCTATGCTTATATGATCGATAGAACGACAACTACTATACTTATTACTCTTATTATTATCAATCTAACTCATATTATTAGCCACATTATGCTAATATGATCGATAGAGCTACAATTACTATACTTATTACTCTTATTATTATCAATCTAACTCATATTATTAGCCATATTATGCTTATGTGATCGATAGAACGACAATTACGATACTTATTACTCTTATTATTATCAATCTAACTCATATTATTAGCCATATTATGCTTATACGATCGATAGAACGACAATTACTATACTCATTACTCTTACTATTATCAATCTAACTCATATTATTAGCCATATTATGCTTATATGACCGTTAGAACGACAATTACTATACTCATTACTCTTATTATTATCAATCTAACTCATATTATTAGCCATAATATGCTTATGTGATCGATAGAACGACAATTACTATACTTATTACTCTTATTATTATCAATCTAACTCATATTATTAGCCATATTATGCTTATACAATCGATAGAACGACAATTACTATACTCATTACTCTTACTGTTATCAATCTAACTCATATTATTAGCCATATTATGCTTATATGACCGATAGAACGACAATTACTATACTCATTACTCGTATTATTATCAATCTAACGCATATTATTAGCCATATTATGCTTATATGATCGATAGATCGACAATTACTATACTTATTACTCCTATTATTCTGAACCTATCTCATATTATTAGCCATTCTATGCTTATATGATCGATAGAACGACAACTACTATACTTATTATTCTTATTTTTAACAATCTAACTCATATTATTAACCATATTATGCAGATATGATCGATAGGACGACAATTACTATACTTATTACTCTTATTATTATCAATCTACCTCATATTGTTAGCCATGTTATGCTTATATGATCGATAGAACGACAATTACTATACATATCACTCTTATTATTGTCAATCAAACTCATATTATTAACCATATTATGCAGATATGATCGATAGGACGACAATTACTATGCTTATTACTCTTATTATTATCAATCTAACTCATATTATTAGCCATATTATGCGTATATGATCGGTAGAACGATAATTACTATACTAATTACTCTTATTATTATCAATATAACTCATATTATTAGCCATATTATGCTTATATGATCGATAGAGCGACAATGACTATACTTATTACTCTTATTATTATCAATCTAACTCATATTATTAGCCATATTATGCTTACATGATCGGTAGAACGATAATTACTATACTTATTACTCTTATTATTATCAGTCTAACTCATATTATTAGACACATTATGCTAATATGATCGATAGAACTACAATTACTATACTCATTACTCTTATTATTATCAATCTAACTCATATTATTAGCCATAATATGCTTATGTGATCGATAGAACGACAATTACTATACTTATTACTCTTATTATTATCAATCTAACTCATATTATTAGCCATATTATGCTTATACAATCGATAGAACGACAATTACTATACTCATTACTCTTACTGTTATCAATCTTACTCATATTATTAGCCATATTATGCTTATATGACCGATAGAACGACAATTACTATACTCATTACTCGTATTATTATCAATCTAACGCATATTATTAGCCATATTATGCTTATATGATCGATAGATCGACAATTTCTGTACTTATTACTCTTATTATTATGAACCTATCTCATATTATTAGCCATTCTATGCTTATATGATCGATAGAACGACAGCTACTATACTTATTATTCTTATTTTTAACAATCTAACTCATATTATTAACCATATTATGCAGATTTTATCGATAGGACGACAATTACTATACTTATTACTCTTATTATTATCAATCTACCTCATATTGTTAGCCATGTTATGCTTATATGATCGATAGAACGACAATTACTATACATATCACTCTTATTATTGTCAATCAAACTCATATTATTAACCATATTATGCAGATATGATCGATAGGACGACAATTACTATGCTTATTACTCTTATTATTATCAATCTAACTCATATTATTAGCCATATTATGCTTATATGATCGGTAGAACGATAATTACTATACTAATTACTCTTATTATTATCAATATAACTCATATTATTAGCCATATTATGCTTATATGATCGATAGAGCGACAATGACTATACTTATTACTCTTATTATTATCAATCTAACTCATATTATTAGCCATATTATGCTTACATGATCGGTAGAACGATAATTACTATACTTATTACTCTTATTATTATCAATCTAACTCATATTATTAGCCACATTATGCTAATATGATCGATAGAACTATAATTACTATACTTATTACTCTTATTATTATCAATCTAACTCATATTATTAGCCATATTATGCTTATGTGATCGATAGAACGACAATTACGATACTTATTACTCTTATTATTATCAATCTAACTCATATTATTAGCCATATTATGCTTATACGATCGATAGAACGACAATTACTATACTCATTACTCTTACTATTATCAATCTAACTCATATTATTAGCCATATTATGCTTATATGACCGTTAGAACGACAATTACTATACTCATTACTCTTATTATTATCAATCTAACTCATATTATTAGCCATAATATGCTTATGTGATCGATAGAACGACAATTACTATACTTATTACTCTTATTATTATCAATCTAACTCATATTATTAGCCATATTATGCTTATACAATCGATAGAACGACAATTACTATACTCATTACTCTTACTGTTATCAATCTAACTCATATTATTAGCCATATTATGCTTATATGACCGATAGAACGACAATTACTATACTCATTACTCGTATTATTATCAATCTAACGCATATTATTAGCCATATTATGCTTATATGATCGATAGATCGACAATTACTATACTTATTACTCCTATTATTATGAACCTATCTCATATTATTAGCCATTCTATGCTTATATGATCGATAGAACGACAACTACTATACTTATTATTCTTATTTTTAACAATCTAACTCATATTATTAACCATATTATGCAGATATGATCGATAGGACGACAATTACTATACTTATTACTCTTATTATTATCAATCTACCTCATATTGTTAGCCATGTTATGCTTATATGATCGATAGAACGACAATTACTATACATATCACTCTTATTATTGTCAATCAAACTCATATTATTAACCATATTATGCAGATATGATCGATAGGACGACAATTACTATGCTTATTACTCTAATTATTATCAATCTAACTCATATTATTAGCCATATTATGCTTATATGATCGGTAGAACAATAATTACTATACTAATTACTCTTATTATTATCAATATAACTCATATTATTAGCCATATTATGCTTATATGATCGATAGAGCGACAATGACTATACTTATTACTCTTATTATTATCAATCTAACTCATATTATTAGCCATATTATGCTTACATGATCGGTAGAACGATAATTACTATACTTATTACTCTTATTATTATCAATCTAACTCATATTATTAGCCACATTATGCTAATATGATCGATAGAACTACAATTACTGTACTCATTACTCTTATTATTATCAATCTAACTCATATTATTAGCCATAATATGCTTATGTGATCGATAGAACGACAATTACTATACCTATTACTCTTATTATTATCAATCTAACTCATATTATTAGCCATATTATGCTTATACAATCGATAGAACGACAATTACTATACTCATTACTCTTACTGTTATCAATCTAACTCATATTATTAGCCATATTATGCTTATATGACCGATAGAACGACAATTACTATACTCATTACTCGTATTATTATCAATCTAACGCATATTATTAGCCATATTATGCTTATATGATCGATAGATCGACAATTTCTGTACTTATTACTCTTATTATTATGAACCTATCTCATATTATTAGCCATTCTATGCTTATATGATCGATAGAACGACAACTACTATACTTATTATTCTTATTTTTAACAATCTAACTCATATTATTAACCATATTATGCAGATTTTATCGATAGGACGACTATTACAGTACTTATTACTCTTATTATTATCAGTCTAACTCATATTATTAGCCATATTATGCTTATATGATCGATAGAACGACAATTACTATTCTTATTACTCTTATTATTATCAATATAACTCATATTATTAGCCATATTATGCATATGTGATCGATAGAACGACAATTACTATACATATCACTCTTATTATTGTCAATCAAACTCATATTATTAACCATATTATGCAGATATGATCGATAGGACGACAATTACTATACTCATTACTCTTATTATTATCAATCTAACTCATATTATTACCCATATTATGCTTATATGATCGATGGAACGACAATTACTTTACTTATTACACTCACTATTATCAATCTAACTCATATTATTAGCCATATTATGCTTATATGATCGATAGGGCGACAATTACTATACTTATTACTCTTATTATCATCAATCTAACTCATATTATTAGCCATATTATGCTTACATGATCGGTAGAACGATAATTACTACACTTATTACTCTTATTATTATCAATCTAACTCATATTATTAGCCACAATATGCTAATATGATCGATAGAACTACAACTACTATACTTATTACTCTTATTATTATCAATCTAACTCATATTATTAGCCATATTATGCTTATGTGATCGATAGAACTACAATTACTATACTTATTACTCTTATTATTATCAATCTAACTGATATTATTAGCCATATTATGCTTATACGATCGATAGAACAACAATTACTATACTTATTACTCTTATTATTATCAATATAACTCATATTATTAGTCATATTATGCTTATACGATCGATAGAACGACAATTACTATACTCATTACTCTTATTATTATCAATCTAACTCATATTATTAGCCATAATATGCTTATATGATCGATAGATCGACAGTTTCTGTACATATTACTCCTATTATTATGAACCTATCTCATATTATTAGCCATTCTATGCTTATATGATCGATAGAACGACAATTTCTATACTTATTACTCTTATTATTGTCAATCTAACTCATAATATTAACCGTATTATGCAGATATGATCGATAGGACGACAATTACTATACTTATTACTCTTATTATCATCAATCTAACTCATATTATTAACCATATTATGCTTATATGATCGATAGAACTACAATTACTATACTTATTACACTCACTATTATCAATCTTACTCATATTATAAGCCATATTATGCTTATGTGATCGATAAAACGACAATCACTATTCTTATTACTCTTATTATTATCAATCTAACGCATATTACAAGCCATATAATGCTTATGCGATCGATAGAACGACAATTTCTATACTTATTACTCTTATTATTATCAATCTAACTCATATTATTGGCCATATTATGCTTATATGATCGGTAGAACGATAATTACTATACTTATTACTCTTATTATTATCAATCTATCTCATATTATTAGCCATATTATGCTTATATGATCGATAGAACTACAATTACTATACTTATTACTCTTATTATTATCAATCTAACTGATATTATTAGCCATATTATGCTTATACGATCGATAGAACAACAATTACTATACTTATTACTCTTATTATTATCAATATAACTCATATTATTAGTCATATTATGCTTATACGATCGATAGAACGACAATTACTGTACTCATTACTCTTACTATTATCAATCTAATTCATATTATTACACATATTATGCTTATATGACCGATATAACGACAATTTCTATACTCATTACTCTTATTATTATCAATATAACCCATACTATTAGCCATATTATGCTTATATGATCGATAGATCGACAATTTCTGTACTTATTACTCTTATTATAATGAACCTATCTCATATTATTAGCCATTCTATGCTTATATGATCGATAGAACGACAACTACTATACTTATTACTCTTATTATTATCAATCTAACTCATATTATTAGCCACATTATGCTAATATGATCGATAGAGCTACAATTACTATACTTATTACTCTTATTATTATCAATCTAACTCATATTATTAGCCATATTATGCTTATGTGATCGATAGAACGACAATTACGATACTTATTACTCTTATTATTATCAATCTAACTCATATTATTAGCCATATTATGCTTATACGATCGATAGAACGACAATTACTATACTCATTACTCTTACTATTATCAATCTAACTCATATTATTAGCCATATTATGCTTATATGACCGTTAGAACGACAATTACTATACTCATTACTCTTATTATTATCAATCTAACTCATATTATTAGCCATAATATGCTTATGTGATCGATAGAACGACAATTACTATACCTATTACTCTTATTATTATCAATCTAACTCATATTATTAGCCATATTATGCTTATACAATCGATAGAACGACAATTACTATACTCATTACTCTTACTGTTATCAATCTAACTCATATTATTAGCCATATTATGCTTATATGACCGATAGAACGACAATTACTATACTCATTACTCGTATTATTATCAATCTAACGCATATTATTAGCCATATTATGCTTATATGATCGATAGATCGACAATTTCTGTACTTATTACTCTTATTATTATGAACCTATCTCATATTATTAGCCATTCTATGCTTATATGATCGATAGAACGACAACTACTATACTTATTATTCTTATTTTTAACAATCTAACTCATATTATTAACCATATTATGCAGATTTTATCGATAGGACGACTATTACAGTACTTATTACTCTTATTATTATCAGTCTAACTCATATTATTAGCCATATTATGCTTATATGATCGATAGAACGACAATTACTATTCTTATTACTCTTATTATTATCAATATAACTCATATTATTAGCCATATTATGCATATGTGATCGATAGAACGACAATTACTATACATATCACTCTTATTATTGTCAATCAAACTCATATTATTAACCATATTATGCAGATATGATCGATAGGACGACAATTACTATACTCATTACTCTTATTATTATCAATCTAACTCATATTATTACCCATATTATGCTTATATGATCGATGGAACGACAATTACTTTACTTATTACACTCACTATTATCAATCTAACTCATATTATTAGCCATATTATGCTTATATGATCGATAGGGCGACAATTACTATACTTATTACTCTTATTATCATCAATCTAACTCATATTATTAGCCATATTATGCTTACATGATCGGTAGAACGATAATTACTACACTTATTACTCTTATTATTATCAATCTAACTCATATTATTAGCCACAATATGCTAATATGATCGATAGAACTACAACTACTATACTTATTACTCTTATTATTATCAATCTAACTCATATTATTAGCCATATTATGCTTATGTGATCGATAGAACTACAATTACTATACTTATTACTCTTATTATTATCAATCTAACTGATATTATTAGCCATATTATGCTTATACGATCGATAGAACAACAATTACTATACTTATTACTCTTATTATTATCAATATAACTCATATTATTAGTCATATTATGCTTATACGATCGATAGAACGACAATTACTATACTCATTACTCTTATTATTATCAATCTAACTCATATTATTAGCCATAATATGCTTATATGATCGATAGATCGACAGTTTCTGTACATATTACTCCTATTATTATGAACCTATCTCATATTATTAGCCATTCTATGCTTATATGATCGATAGAACGACAATTTCTATACTTATTACTCTTATTATTGTCAATCTAACTCATAATATTAACCGTATTATGCAGATATGATCGATAGGACGACAATTACTATACTTATTACTCTTATTATCATCAATCTAACTCATATTATTAACCATATTATGCTTATATGATCGATAGAACTACAATTACTATACTTATTACACTCACTATTATCAATCTTACTCATATTATAAGCCATAT
>NW_027474869.1:0-24893 GCF_050947335.1 Megachile rotundata | reverse complement strand
TATTATTAGCCATATTATGCTTATATGATCGATAGAACGACAATCACTATACTTATCACTCTTATTACTATCAACCTAACTCATATTATTAGCCATATTATGCTTATATTATCGATATAACGACAATCACTATACTTATTATTCTTATTATTATCAACCTAACTCATATTATTAGCCATATTATGCTTATATTATCGATATAACGACAATTACTATACTTATTACTCTTATTATTATCAATCTAACTCATATTATTAGTCATATTATGCTTATATGATCGATAGAACGACAATTACTATACTTATTACTCTTATTATTATCAATCTAACTCATATTATTAGCCATATTATGCTTATATGATCGATAGAACGAGAATTACTATACTCACTACTCTTAGTATTATCAATCTAACTCATATTATTAGCCATATTATGCTTATATTATCGATAGAACGACAATTACTATACTTATTACTGTTATTATTATCAATCTAACTCATATTATTAGCCATATTATGCTTAAATGATCGATAGAACGACAATTACTATACTTATTACACTCACTGTTATCAATGTAACTCATATTATTAACCATATTATGCAAATTTGATCGATAGAACGACAATCACTATACTTATTACTCTTATTATTATCAACCTAACTCATATTATTAGCCATATTATGCTTAAATGATCGATAGAACGACAATTACTATACTTATTACACTCACTGTTATCAATCTAACTCATATTATTAACCATATTATGCAAATTTGATCGATAGAACGACAACCACTATACTTATTACTCTAAATTATTATCAACCTAACTCATATTATTAGCCATATTATGCTTATATGATCGATAGAACGAGAATTACTATACTCACTTCTCTTAGTATTATCAATCTAACTCATATTATTAGCCATATTATGCTTAAATGATCGATAGAACGACAATTACTATACTTATTACTCTTATTATTATCAATCTAACTCATATTATTAACCATATTATGCTAATATGACCGATAGAACTACAATTACTATACTCATTACTCTTATTATTATCAATCCAACTCATGTTATTACCCATATTATGCTTATATGATCGATAGAACGACAATCACTATACTTATTACTCTTATTATTATCAACCTAACTCATATTATTAGCCATATTATGCTTATATTATCGATAGAACGACAATTACTATACTTATTACTGTTATTATTATCAATCTAACGCATATTATTAGCCATATTATGCTTATATGATCGACAGAACGACAATTACTATACTTATTACACTCACTGTTATCAATCAAACTCATATTATTAACCATATTATGCAAATTTGATCGATAGAACGACAATCACTCTACTTATTACTCTTATTATTATCAACCTAACTCATATTATTAACCATATTATGCTAATATGATCGATAGAACTACAATTACTATACTCATTACTCTTATTATTATCAATCCAACTCATGTTATTACCCATATTATGCTTATATGATCGATAGAACGACAATCACTATAGTTATTACTCTTATTATTATCAACCTAACTCATATTATTAGCCATATTATGCTTATATTATCGATAGAACGACAATTACTATACTTATTACTGTTATTATTATCATTCTAACGCATATTATTAGCCATATTATGCTTATATGATCGACAGAACGACAATTACTATACTTATTACACTCACTGTTATCAATCAAACTCATATTATTAACCATATTATGCAAATTTGATCGATAGAACGACAATCACTCTACTTATTACTCTTATTATTATCAACCTAACTCATATTATTAGCCATATTATGCTTATATGATCGATAGAACGACAATCACTATACTTATCACTCTTATTACTATCAACCTAACTCATATTATTAGCCATATTATGCTTATATTATCGATATAACGACAATCACTATACTTATTATTCTTATTATTATCAACCTAACTCATATTATTAGCCATATTATGCTTATATTATCGATATAACGACAATTACTATACTTATTACTCTTATTATTATCAATCTAACTCATATTATTAGTCATATTATGCTTATATGATCGATAGAACGACAATTACTATACTTATTACTCTTATTATTATCAATCTAACTCATATTATTAGCCATATTATGCTTATATGATCGATAGAACGAGAATTACTATACTCACTACTCTTAGTATTATCAATCTAACTCATATTATTAGCCATATTATGCTTATATTATCGATAGAACGACAATTACTATACTTATTACTGTTATTATTATCAATCTAACTCATATTATTAGCCATATTATGCTTAAATGATCGATAGAACGACAATTACTATACTTATTACACTCACTGTTATCAATGTAACTCATATTATTAACCATATTATGCAAATTTGATCGATAGAACGACAATCACTATACTTATTACTCTTATTATTATCAACCTAACTCATATTATTAGCCATATTATGCTTAAATGATCGATAGAACGACAATTACTATACTTATTACACTCACTGTTATCAATCTAACTCATATTATTAACCATATTATGCAAATTTGATCGATAGAACGACAACCACTATACTTATTACTCTAAATTATTATCAACCTAACTCATATTATTAGCCATATTATGCTTATATGATCGATAGAACGAGAATTACTATACTCACTTCTCTTAGTATTATCAATCTAACTCATATTATTAGCCATATTATGCTTAAATGATCGATAGAACGACAATTACTATACTTATTACTCTTATTATTATCAATCTAACTCATATTATTAACCATATTATGCTAATATGACCGATAGAACTACAATTACTATACTCATTACTCTTATTATTATCAATCCAACTCATGTTATTACCCATATTATGCTTATATGATCGATAGAACGACAATCACTATACTTATTACTCTTATTATTATCAACCTAACTCATATTATTAGCCATATTATGCTTATATTATCGATAGAACGACAATTACTATACTTATTACTGTTATTATTATCAATCTAACGCACATTATTAGCCATATTATGCTTATATGATCGACAGAACGACAATTACTATACTTATTACACTCACTGTTATCAATCAAACTCATATTATTAACCATATTATGCAAATTTGATCGATAGAACGACAATCACTCTACTTATTACTCTTATTATTATCAACCTAACTCATATTATTAACCATATTATGCTAATATGATCGATAGAACTACAATTACTATACTCATTACTCTTATTATTATCAATCCAACTCATGTTATTACCCATATTATGCTTATATGATCGATAGAACGACAATCACTATAGTTATTACTCTTATTATTATCAACCTAACTCATATTATTAGCCATATTATGCTTATATTATCGATAGAACGACAATTACTATACTTATTACTGTTATTATTATCATTCTAACGCATATTATTAGCCATATTATGCTTATATGATCGACAGAACGACAATTACTATACTTATTACACTCACTGTTATCAATCAAACTCATATTATTAACCATATTATGCAAATTTGATCGATAGAACGACAATCACTCTACTTATTACTCTTATTATTATCAACCTAACTCATATTATTAGCCATATTATGCTTATATGATCGATAGAACGACAATCACTATACTTATCACTCTTATTACTATCAACCTAACTCATATTATTAGCCATATTATGCTTATATTATCGATATAACGACAATCACTATACTTATTACTCTTATTATTATCAACCTAACTCATATTATTAGCCATATTATGCTTATATTATCGATAGAACGACAATTACTATACTTATTACTGTTATTATTATCAATCTAACTCATATTATTAGCCATATTATGCTTAAATGATCGATAGAACGACAATTACTATACTTATTACACTCACTGTTATCAATGTAACTCATATTATTAACCATATTATGCAAATTTGATCGATAGAACGACAATCACTATACTTATTACTCTTATTATTATCAACCTAACTCATATTATTAGCCATATTATGCTTAAATGATCGATAGAACGACAATTACTATACTTATTACACTCACTGTTATCAATCTAACTCATATTATTAACCATATTATGCAAATTTGATCGATAGAACGACAACCACTATACTTATTACTCTAAATTATTATCAACCTAACTCATATTATTAGCCATATTATGCTTATATGATCGATAGAACGAGAATTACTATACTCACTTCTCTTAGTATTATCAATCTAACTCATATTATTAGCCATATTATGCTTAAATGATCGATAGAACGACAATTACTATACTTATTACTCTTATTATTATCAATCTAACTCATATTATTAGCCATATTATGCTTCTATGTTCGATAGAACAAGAATTACTATACTCACTACTCTTAGTATTATCAACCTAACTCATATTATTAGCCATATTATGCTTATATTATCGATAGAACGACAATTACTATACTTATTACTGTTATTATTATCAATCTAACGCATATTATTAGCCATATTATGCTTATATGATCGACAGAACGACAATTACTATACTTATTACACTCACTGTTATCAATCAAACTCATATTATTAACCATATTATGCAAATTTGATCGATAGAACGACAATCACTCTACTTATTACTCTTATTATTATCAACCTAACTCATATTATTAACCATATTATGCTAATATGATCGATAGAACTACAATTACTATACTCATTACTCTTATTATTATCAATCCAACTCATGTTATTACCCATATTATGCTTATATGATCGATAGAACGACAATCACTATAGTTATTACTCTTATTATTATCAACCTAACTCATATTATTAGCCATATTATGCTTATATTATCGATAGAACGACAATTACTATACTTATTACTGTTATTATTATCATTCTAACGCATATTATTAGCCATATTATGCTTATATGATCGACAGAACGACAATTACTATACTTATTACACTCACTGTTATCAATCAAACTCATATTATTAACCATATTATGCAAATTTGATCGATAGAACGACAATCACTCTACTTATTACTCTTATTATTATCAACCTAACTCATATTATTAGCCATATTATGCTTATATGATCGATAGAACGACAATCACTATACTTATCACTCTTATTACTATCAACCTAACTCATATTATTAGCCATATTATGCTTATATTATCGATATAACGACAATCACTATACTTATTATTCTTATTATTATCAACCTAACTCATATTATTAGCCATATTATGCTTATATTATCGATATAACGACAATTACTATACTTATTACTCTTATTATTATCAATCTAACTCATATTATTAGTCATATTATGCTTATATGATCGATAGAACGACAATTACTATACTTATTACTCTTATTATTATCAATCTAACTCATATTATTAGCCATATTATGCTTATATGATCGATAGAACGAGAATTACTATACTCACTACTCTTAGTATTATCAATCTAACTCATATTATTAGCCATATTATGCTTATATTATCGATAGAACGACAATTACTATACTTATTACTGTTATTATTATCAATCTAACTCATATTATTAGCCATATTATGCTTAAATGATCGATAGAACGACAATTACTATACTTATTACACTCACTGTTATCAATGTAACTCATATTATTAACCATATTATGCAAATTTGATCGATAGAACGACAATCACTATACTTATTACTCTTATTATTATCAACCTAACTCATATTATTAGCCATATTATGCTTAAATGATCGATAGAACGACAATTACTATACTTATTACACTCACTGTTATCAATCTAACTCATATTATTAACCATATTATGCAAATTTGATCGATAGAACGACAACCACTATACTTATTACTCTAAATTATTATCAACCTAACTCATATTATTAGCCATATTATGCTTATATGATCGATAGAACGAGAATTACTATACTCACTTCTCTTAGTATTATCAATCTAACTCATATTATTAGCCATATTATGCTTAAATGATCGATAGAACGACAATTACTATACTTATTACTCTTATTATTATCAATCTAACTCATATTATTAGCCATATTATGCTTCTATGTTCGATAGAACAAGAATTACTATACTCACTACTCTTAGTATTATCAATCTAACTCATATTATTAGCCATATTATGCTTATATGATCGATAGAACGACAAATACTATACTTATTACTCTTATTATTATCAATCTAACTCATATTATTAACCATATTATGCTAATATGACCGATAGAACTACAATTACTATACTCATTACTCTTATTATTATCAATCCAACTCATGTTATTACCCATATTATGCTTATATGATCGATAGAACGACAATCACTATACTTATTACTCTTATTATTATCAACCTAACTCATATTATTAGCCATATTATGCTTATATTATCGATAGAACGGCAATTACTATACTTATTACTGTTATTATTATCTATCTAACGCATATTATTAGCCATATTATGCTTATATGATCGACAGAACGACAATTACTATACTTATTACACTCACTGTTATCAATCAAACTCATATTATTAACCATATTATGCAAATTTGATCGATAGAACGACAATCACTCTACTTATTACTCTTATTATTATCAACCTAACTCATATTATTAGCCATATTATGCTTATATGATCGATAGAACGACAATCACTATACTTATTACTCTTATTATTATCAACCTCACTCATATTATTAGCCATATTATGCTTATATGATCGATAGAACGACAATTACTATACTCACTACTCTTATTATTATCAATCTAACACATATTATTAGCCATATTATGCTTATATGATCGATAGAACGACAATTACTGTACTTATTACTCTTATCATTATCGATCTAACTCATATTATTAGCCATATTATGCTTATATGATCGATAGAACGACAATTACTATACTTATTACTCTTATTATTATCAATCTAACTCATATTATTAGCCATATTATGCTTATATGATCGATAGAACGACAAATACTATACTTATTACTCTTATTATTATCAATCTAACTCATATTATTAACCATATTATGCTAATATGATCGATAGAAGTACAATTACTATACTCATTACTCTTATTATTATCAATCCAACTCATGTTATTACCCATATTATGCTTATATGATCGATAGAACGACAATCACTATAGTTATTAGTCTTATTATTATCAACCTAACTCATATTATTAGCCATATTATGCTTATATGATCGATAGAACGACAAATACTATACTTATTACTCTTATTATTATCAATCTAACTCATATTATTAACCATATTATGCTAATATGACCGATAGAACTACAATTACTATACTCATTACTCTTATTATTATCAATCCAACTCATGTTATTACCCATATTATGCTTATATGATCGATAGAACGACAATCACTATACTTATTACTCTTATTATTATCAACCTAACTCATATTATTAGCCATATTATGCTTATATTATCGATAGAACGGCAATTACTATACTTATTACTGTTATTATTATCTATCTAACGCATATTATTAGCCATATTATGCTTATATGATCGACAGAACGACAATTACTATACTTATTACACTCACTGTTATCAATCAAACTCATATTATTAACCATATTATGCAAATTTGATCGATAGAACGACAATCACTCTACTTATTACTCTTATTATTATCAACCTAACTCATATTATTAGCCATATTATGCTTATATGATCGATAGAACGACAATCACTATACTTATTACTCTTATTATTATCAACCTCACTCATATTATTAGCCATATTATGCTTATATGATCGATAGAACGACAATTACTATACTCACTACTCTTATTATTATCAATCTAACACATATTATTAGCCATATTATGCTTATATGATCGATAGAACGACAATTACTGTACTTATTACTCTTATCATTATCGATCTAACTCATATTATTAGCCATATTATGCTTATATGATCGATAGAACGACAATTACTATACTTATTACTCTTATTATTATCAATCTAACTCATATTATTAGCCATATTATGCTTATATGATCGATAGAACGACAAATACTATACTTATTACTCTTATTATTATCAATCTAACTCATATTATTAACCATATTATGCTAATATGATCGATAGAAGTACAATTACTATACTCATTACTCTTATTATTATCAATCCAACTCATGTTATTACCCATATTATGCTTATATGATCGATAGAACGACAATCACTATAGTTATTAGTCTTATTATTATCAACCTAACTCATATTATTAGCCATATTATGCTTATATTATCGATAGAACGACAATTACTATACTTATTACTGTTATTATTATCAATCTAACGCATATTATTAGCCATATTATGCTTATATGATCGACAGAACGACAATTACTATACTTATTACACTCACTGTTATCAATCAAACTCATATTATTAACCATATTATGCAAATTTGATCGATAGAACGACAATCACTCTACTTATTACTCTTATTATTATCAACCTAACTCATATTATTAGCCATATTATGCTTATATGATCGATAGAACGACAATCACTATACTTATTACTCTTATTACTATCAACCTAACTCATATTATTAGCCATATTATGCTTATATTATCGATATAACGACAATCACTATACTTATTATTCTTATTATTATCAACCTAACTCATATTATTAGCCATATTATGCTTATATTATCGATATAACGACAATTACTATACTTATTACCCTTATTATTATCAATCTAACTGATATTATTAGTCATATTATGCTTATATGATCGATAGAACGACAATTACTATACTTATTACTCTTATTATTATCAATCTAACTCATATTATTAGCCATATTATGCTTATATGATCGATAGAACGAGAATTACTATACTCACTACTCTTAGTATTATCAATCTAACTCATATTATTAGCCATATTATGCTTATATTATCGATAGAACGACAATTACTATACTTATTACTGTTATTATTATCAATCTAACTCATATTATTAGCCATATTATGCTTAAATGATCGACAGAACGACAATTACTATACTTATTACACTCACTGTTATCAATCAAACTCATATTATTAACCATATTATGCAAATTTGATCGATAGAACGACAATCACTCTACTTATTACTCTTATTATTATCAACCTAACTCATATTATTAGCCATATTATGCTTATATGATCGATAGAACGACAATCACTATACTTATTACTCTTATTATTATCAACCTCACTCATATTATTAGCCATATTATGCTTATATGATCGATAGAACGACAATTACTATACTCACTACTCTTATTATTATCAATCTAACACATATTATTAGCCATATTATGCTTAAATGATCGATAGAACGACAATTACTATACTTATTACACTCACTGTTATCAATCTAACTCATATTATTAACCATATTATGCAAATTTGATCGATAGAACGACAATCACTATACTTATTACTCTAAATTATTATCAACCTAACTCAGATTATTAGCCATATTATGCGTATATGATCGATAGAATGACAATTACTATACTCACTACTCTTATTATTATCAATCTAACTCATATTATTAGCCATATTATGCTTATATGTTCGATAGAACGAGAATTACTATACTAACTCATATTATTAGCCATATTATGCTTATATGATCGATAGAACGACAATTACTATACTTATTACTGTTATTATTATCAACCTAACTCATATAATTAGCCATATTATGCTTATATGATCGACAGAACGACAATTACTGTACTTATTACTCTTATTATTATCAACCTAACTCATATTATTAGCCATATTATGCTTATATGATCGATAGAACGATAATTTCTATACTTATTACTCTTATTATTATCAATCTAACTCATATTATTAGCCATATTATGCTTATATGATCGATAGAACGAGAATTACTATACTAACTCATATTATTAGCCATATTATGCTTATATGATCGATAGAACGACAATTACTATACTTATTACTCTTACTATTATCAACCTAACTCATATTATTAGCCATATTATGCTTAACTGATCGATAGAACGACAATTACTATACGTATTACTCTTATTATTATCAATCTAACTGATATTATTAGCCATATTATGCTTACATGATCGACAGAACGACAATTACTATACTTATTACACTCACTGTTATCAATCTAACTCATATTATTAACCATATTATGCAAATTTGATCGATAGAACAACAACCACTATACTAATTACTCTTATTATTATCAATCTAACTCATATTATTAGCCATATTATGCTTATATGATCGATAGAACGACAATTACTATACTTAGTACTCTTATTATTATCAATCTAACTCATATTATTGGCCATATTATGCTTATATGATCGATAGAACGAGAATTACTATACTCACTTCTCTTAGTATTATCAATCTAACTCATATTATTAGCCATATTATGCTTAAATGATCGATAGAACGACAATTACTATACTTATTACTCTTATTATTATCAATCTAACTCATATTATTAGCCATATTATGCTTATATGATCGATAGAACGAGAATTACTATACTCACTACTCTTAGTATTATCAATCTAACTCATATTATTAGCCATATTATGCTTATATGATCGAAAGAACGACAATTACTATACTTATTACTCTTATTATTATCAATCTAACTCATATTATTAGCCATATTATGCTTATATGATCGATAGAACGAGAATTACTATACTCACTACACTTAGTATTATCAATCTAACTCATATTATTAACCATATTATGCTAATATGATCGATAGAACTACAATTACTATACTCATTACTCTTATTATTACCAATCCAACTCATATTATTAGCCATATTATGCTTAAATGATCGATAGAACGACAATTACTATACTTATTACTCTTATTATTATCAATCTAACTCATATTATTAGCCATATTATGCTTAAATGATCGATAGAACGACAATTATTATACTTATTACACTCACTGTTATCAATCTAACTCATATTATTAACCATATTATGCAAATTTGATCGATAGAACGACAATCACTATACTCATTACTCTTATTATTATCAACCTAACTCATATTATTAGCCATATTATGCTTAAATGATCGATAGAACAACAATTACTATACTTATTACTCTTATTATTATAAATCTAACTCATATTATTAGCCATATTATGCTTATATGATCGATAGAACGACAATTACTATACTCATTACTGTTATTATTATGAATCTAACTCATATTATTAACCATATTATGCAGATATGATCGATAGAACTACAATTACTATACTCATTACTCTTATTATTATTAATCTAACTGATATTATTAGCCATATTATGCTTATATGATCGATCGAACGACAATTACTATACTTATTACTCTTATTATCATCAATCTAACTCATATTATTAGCCATATTAAGCTTATATGATCGATAGAACGACAAATACTATACTTATTACTCTTATTATTATCAATCTAACTCATATTATTAACCATATTATGCTAATATGATCGATAGAACTACAATTACTATACTCATTACTCTTATTATTATCAATCCAACTCATGTTATTACCCATATTATGCTTATATGATCGATAGAACGACAATCACTATAGTTATTACTCTTATTATTATCAACCTAACTCATATTATTAGCCATATTATGCTTATATTATCGATAGAACGACAATTACTATACTTATTACTGTTATTATTATCAATCTAACGCATATTATTAGCCATATTATGCTTATATGATCGACAGAACGACAATTACTATACTTATTACACTCACTGTTATCAATCAAACTCATATTATTAGCCATATTATGCAAATTTGATCGATAGAACGACAATCACTATACTTATTACTCTTATTATTATCAACCTAACTCATATTACTAGCCATATTATGCTTATATGATCGACAGAACGACAATTACTATACTTATTACTCTTATTATTATCAACCTCACTCATATTATTAGCCATATTATGCTTAAATGATCGATAGAACAACAATTACTATACTTATTACTCTCATTATTATAAATCTAACTCATGTTATTTGCCATATTATGCTTATATGATCGATAGAACGACAATTACTATACTTATTACTCTTATTATTATGAATCTAACTCATATTATTAACCATATTATGCAGATATGATCGATAGAACTACAATTACTATACTCATTACTCTTATTATTATTAATCTAACTGATATTATTAGCCATATTATGCTTATATGATCGATAGAACGACAATTACTATACTTATTACTCTTATTATCATCAATCTAACTCATATTATTAGCCATATTATGCTTATATGATCGATAGAACGACAATCACTATACTTATTACTCTTATTATTATCAACCTAACTCATATTATTAGCCATATTATGCTTAAATGATCGATAGAACAACAATTACTATACTTATTACTCTTATTATTATAAATCTAACTCATATTATTAGCCATATTATGCTTATATGATCGATAGAACGACAATTACTATACTTATTACTCTTATTATTATGAATCTAACTCATATTATTAACCATATTATGCAGATATGATCGATAGAACTACAATTACTATACTCATTACTCTTATTATTATTAATCTAACTGATATTATTAGCCATATTATGCTTATATGATCGATTGAAGGACAATTACTATACTTATTACTCTTATTATCATCAATCTAACTCATATTATTAGCCATATTATGCTTCTATGTTCGATAGAACGAGAATTACTATACTCACTTCTCTTAGTATTATCAATCTAACTCATATTATTAGCCATATTATGCTTAAATGATCGATAGAACGACAATTACTATACTTATTACTCTTATTATTATCAATCTAACTCATATTATTAGCCATATTATGCTTCTATGTTCGATAGAACAAGAATTACTATACTCACTACTCTTAGTATTATCAATCTAACTCATATTATTAGCCATATTATGCTTATATGATCGATAGAACGACAAATACTATACTTATTACTCTTATTATTATCAATCTAACTCATATTATTAACCATATTATGCTAATATGACCGATAGAACTACAATTACTATACTCATTACTCTTATTATTATCAATCCAACTCATGTTATTACCCATATTATGCTTATATGATCGATAGAACGACAATCACTATACTTATTACTCTTATTATTATCAACCTAACTCATATTATTAGCCATATTATGCTTATATTATCGATAGAACGACAATTACTATACTTATTACACTCACTGTTATCAATCAAACTCATATTATTAACCATATTATGCAAATTTGATCGATAGAACGACAATCACTCTACTTATTACTCTTATTATTATTAACCTAACTCATATTATTAGCCATATTATGCTTATATGATCGATAGAACGACAATCACTATACTTATTACTCTTATTATTATCAACCTCACTCATATTATTAGCCATATTATGCTTATATTATCGATATAACGACAATTACTATACTTATTACTGTTATTATTATCAATCTAACTCATATTATTAGCCATATTATGCTTATATGAACGACAGAACGACAATTACTGTACTTATTACTCTTATCATTATCAATCTAAGTCATATTATTAGCCATATTATGCTTATATGATCGATAGAACGACAATTACTATACTTATTACTCTTATTATTATAAATCGAACTCATATTATTAGCCATATTATGCTTATATGATCGATAGAACGACAATTACTATACTTATTACTCTTATTATTATGAATCTAACTCATATTATTAACCATATTATGCAGATATGATCGATAGAACTACAATTACTATACTCATTACTCTTATTATTATTAATCTAACTTATATTATTAGCCATATTTTGCTTATATGATCGATAGAACGACAATTACTATACTTATTACTCTTATTATTATAAATCTAACTCATATTATTAGCCATATTATGCTTATATGATCGATAGAACGACAATTACTATACTTATTACTCTTATTATTATGAATCTAACTCATATTATTAACCATATTATGCAGATATGATCGATAGAACTACAATTACTATACTCATTACTCTTATTATTATTAATCTAACTGATATTATTAGCCATATTTTGCTTATATGATCGATAGAACGACAATTACTATACTTATTACTCTTATTATCATCAATCTAACTCATATTATTAACCATATTATGCTATTATGATCGATAGAACTACAATTACTATACTCATTACTCTTATTATTATCAATCCAACTCATGTTATTACCCATATTATGCTTATATGATCGATAGAACGACAATCACTATACTTATTACTCTTATTATTATCAACCTAACTCATATTATTAGCCATATTATGCTTATATTATCGATAGAACGACAATTACTATACTTATTACTGTTATTATTATCAATCTAACGCATATTATTAGCCATATTATGCTTATATGATCGACAGAACGACAATTACTATACTTATTACACTCACTGTTATCAATCTAACTCATATTATTAACCATATTATGCAAATTTGATCGATTGAACGACAATCACTCTACTTATTACTCTTATTATTATCAACCTAACTCATATTATTAGCCATATTATGCTTATATGATCGATAGAACGACAATCACTATACTTATTACTCTTATAATTATCAACCTAACTCATATTATTAGCCATATTATGCTTATATGAACGACAGAACGACAATTACTGTACTTATTACTCTTATCATTATCAATCTAAGTCATATTATTAGCCATATTATGCTTATATGATCGATAGAACGACAATTACTATACTCACTACTCTTATTATTATCAATCTAACTCATATTATTAGCCATATTATGCTTATATGATCGATAGAACGACAATTACTGTACTTATTACTCTTATCATTATCGATCTAACTCATATTATTAGCCATATTATGCTTATATGATCGATAGAACGACAATTACTATACTTATTACTCTTATTATCATCAATCTAACTCATATTATTAGCCATATTATGCTTATATGATCGATAGAACGACAAATACTGTACTTATTACTCTTATCATTACCAATCTAAGTCATATTATTAACCATATTATGCAGATATGATCGATAGAACTACAATTACTATACTCATTACTCTTATTATTATTAATCTAACTGATAATATTAGCCATATTATGCTTATATGATCGATAGAACGACAATTACTATACTCACTACTCTTATTATTATCAATCTAACACATATTATTAGCCATATTATGCTTATATGATCGATAGAACGACAATTACTATACTCATTACTCTTATTATTATCAATCCAACTCATGTTATTACCCATATTATGCTTATATGATCGATAGAACGACAATCACTATAGTTATTACTCTTATTATTATCAACCTAACTCATATTATTAGCCATATTATGCTTATATTATCGATAGAACGACAATTACTATACTTATTACTGTTATTATTATCAATCTAACGCATATTATTAGCCATATTATGCTTATATGATCGACAGAACGACAATTACTATACTTATTACACTCACTGTTATCAATCAAACTCATATTATTAACCATATTATGCAAATTTGATCGATAGAACGACAATCACTCTACTTATTACTCTTATTATTATCAACCTAACTCATATTATTAGCCATATTATGCTTATATGATCGATATAACGACAATTACTATACTTATTACTGTTATTATTATCAATCTAACTCATATTATTAGCCATATTATGCTTATATGAACGACAGAACGACAATTACTGTACTAATTACTCTTATCATTATCAATCTAAGTCATATTATTCGCCATATTATGCTTATATGTTCGATAGAACGACAATTACTATACTCACTACTCTTATTATTATCAATCTAGCTCATATTATTAGCCATATTATGCTTATATGATCGATAGAACGACAATTACTGTACTTATTACTCTTATCATTATCGATCTAACTCATATTATTAGCCATATTATGCAAATTTGATCGATAGAACGACAATCACTATACTTATTTCTCTTATTATTATCAACCTAACTCATATTATTAGCCATATTATGCTTAAATAATCGATAGAACAACAATTACTATACTTATTACTCTCATTATTATAAATCTAACTCATATTATTAGCCATATTATGCTTATATTATCGATAGAACGACAATTACTATACTTATTACTGTTATTATTACCAATCTAACGCATATTATTAGCCATATTATGCTTATATGATCGATAGAACGACAATAACTGTACTTATTACTCTTAGCATTATCGATCTAACTCATATTATTAGCCATATTATGCTTATATGATCGATAGAACGACAATTACTATACTTATTACTCTTATTATTATCAACCTAACTCATATTATTAGCCATATTATGCTTAAATGATCGATAGAACAACAATTACTATACTTATTACTCTTATTATTATAAATCTATCTCATATTATTAGCCATATTATGCTTATATGATCGATAGAACGACAATTACTATACTTATTACTCTTATTATTATGAATCTAACTCATATTATTAACCATATTATGCAGATATGATCGATAGAACTACAATTACTATACTCATTACTCTTATTATTATTAATCTAACTGATATTATTAGCCATATTATGCTTATATGATCGATTGAACGACAATTACTATACTCATTACTCTTATTATTATCAATCCAACTCATGTTATTACCCATATTATGCTTATATGATCGATAGAACGACAATCACTATACTTATTACTCTTATTATTATCAACCTAACTCATATTATTAGCCATATTATGCTTATATGATCGATAGAACGACAATCACTATACTTATTACTCTTATTATTATCAACCTAACTCATATTATTAGCCATATTATGCTTATATTATCGATATAACGACAATTACTATACTTATTACTGTTATTATCATCAATCAAACTCATATTATTAGCCATATTATGCTTATATGATCGATAGAACGACAAATACTATACTTATTACTCTTATTATTATCAATCTATCTCATATTATTAACCATATTATGCTAATATGATCGATAGAACGACAATTACTATACTTATTACTCTTATTATTATCAACCTAACTCATATTATTAGCCATATTATGCTTAAATGATCGATAGAACAACAATTACTATACTTATTACTCTCATTATTATAAATCTAACTCATATTATTAGCCATATTATGCTTATATGATCGATAGAACGACAATTACTATACTTATTACTCTTATTATTATGAATCTAACTCATATTATTAACCATATTATGCAGATATGATCGATAGAACTACAATTACTATACTCATTACTCTTATTATTATTAATCTAACTGATATTATTAGCCATATTATGCTTATATGATCGATAGAACGACAATTACTATACTTATTACTCTTATTATCATCAATCTAACTCATATTATTAGCCATATTATGCTTATATGATCGATAGAACGACAAATACTATACTTATTACTCTTATTATTATCAATCTAACTCATATTATTAACCATATTATGCTTATATGATCGATAGAACGACAATCACTATACTTATTACTCTTATTATTATCAACCTAACTCATATTATTAGCCATATTATGCTTGAATGATCGATAGAACAACAATTACTATACTTATTACTCTTATTATTATAAATCTAACTCATATTATTAGCCATATTATGCTTATATGATCGATAGAACGACAATTACTATACTTATTACTCTTATTATTATGAATCTAACTCATATTATTAACCATATTATGCAGATATGATCGATAGAACTACAATTACTATACTCATTACTCTTATTATTATTAATCTAACTGATATTATTAGCCATATTATGCTTATATGATCGATTGAAGGACAATTACTATACTTATTACTCTTATTATCATCAATCTAACTCATATTATTAGCCATATTATGCTTCTATGTTCGATAGAACGAGAATTACTATACTCACTTCTCTTAGTATTATCAATCTAACTGATATTATTAGCCATATTATGCTTATATGATCGATAGAACGACAATTACTATACTTATTACTCTTATTATCATCAATCTAACTCATATTATTAGCCATATTATGCTTATATGATCGATAGAACGACAAATACTGTACTTATTACTCTTATCATTACCAATCTAAGTCATATTATTAGCCATATTATGCTTATATGATCGATAGAACGACAATTACTATACTTATTACTCTTATTATTATCAACCTAACTCATATTATTAGCCATATTATGCTTAAATGATCGATAGAACAACAATTACTATACTTATTACTCTCATTATTATAAATTTAACTCATATTATTAGCCATATTATGCTTATATGATCGATAGAACGACAATTACTATACTTATTACTCTTATTATTATGAATCTAACTCATATTATTAACCATATTATGCAGATATGATCGATAGAACTACAATTACTATACTCATTACTCTTATTATTATTAATCTAACTGATAATATTAGCCATATTATGCTTATATGATCGATAGAACGACAATTACTATACTCACTACTCTTATTATTATCAATCTAACACATATTATTAGCCATATTATGCTTATATGATCGATAGAACGACAATTACTATACTCATTACTCTTATTATTATCAATCCAACTCATGTTATTACCCATATTATGCTTATATGATCGATAGAACGACAATCACTATAGTTATTACTCTTATTATTATCAACCTAACTCATATTATTAGCCATATTATGCTTATATTATCGATAGAACGACAATTACTATACTTATTACTGTTATTATTATCAATCTAACGCATATTATTAGCCATATTATGCTTATATGATCGACAGAACGACAATTACTATACTTATTACACTCACTGTTATCAATCAAACTCATATTATTAACCATATTATGCAAATTTGATCGATAGAACGACAATCACTCTACTTATTACTCTTATTATTATCAACCTAACTCATATTATTAGCCATATTATGCTTATATGATCGATATAACGACAATTACTATACTTATTACTGTTATTATTATCAATCTAACTCATATTATTAGCCATATTATGCTTATATGAACGACAGAACGACAATTACTGTACTAATTACTCTTATCATTATCAATCTAAGTCATATTATTAGCCATATTATGCTTATATGTTCGATAGAACGACAATTACTATACTTATTACTCTTATTATTATAAATCTAACTCATATTATTAGCCATATTATGCTTATATGATCGATAAAACGACAATTACTATACTCACTACTCTTATTATTATCAATCTAGCTCATATTATTAGCCATATTATGCTTATATGATCGATAGAACGACAATTACTGTACTTATTACTCTTATCATTATCGATCTAACTCATATTATTAGCCATATTATGCAAATTTGATCGATAGAACGACAATCACTATACTTATTTCTCTTATTATTATCAACCTAACTCATATTATTAGCCATATTATGCTTAAATAATCGATAGAACAACAATTACTATACTTATTACTCTCATTATTATAAATCTAACTCATATTATTAGCCATATTATGCTTATATTATCGATAGAACGACAATTACTATACTTATTACTGTTATTATTACCAATCTAACGCATATTATTAGCCATATTATGCTTATATGATCGATAGAACGACAATAACTGTACTTATTACTCTTAGCATTATCGATCTAACTCATATTATTAGCCATATTATGCTTATATGATCGATAGAACGACAATTACTATACTTATTACTCTTATTATTATCAATCTAACTCATATTATTAGCCATATTATGCTTATATGATCGATAGAACGACAATCACTATACTTATTACTCTTATTATTATCAACCTAACTCATATTATTAGCCATATTATGCTTAAATGATCGATAGAACAACAATTACTATACTTATTACTCTTATTATTATAAATCTATCTCATATTATTAGCCATATTATGCTTATATGATCGATAGAACGACAATTACTATACTTATTACTCTTATTATTATGAATCTAACTCATATTATTAACCATATTATGCAGATATGATCGATAGAACTACAATTACTATACTCATTACTCTTATTATTATTAATCTAACTGATATTATTAGCCATATTATGCTTATATGATCGATTGAACGACAATTACTATACTCATTACTCTTATTATTATCAATCCAACTCATGTTATTACCCATATTATGCTTATATGATCGATAGAACGACAATCACTATACTTATTACTCTTATTATTATCAACCTAACTCATATTATTAGCCATATTATGCTTATATGATCGATAGAACGACAATCACTATACTTATTACTCTTATTATTATCAACCTAACTCATATTATTAGCCATATTATGCTTATATTATCGATATAACGACAATTACTATACTTATTACTGTTATTATCATCAATCAAACTCATATTATTAGCCATATTATGCTTATATGATCGATAGAACGACAAATACTATACTTATTACTCTTATTATTATCAATCTATCTCATATTATTAACCATATTATGCTAATATGATCGATAGAACGACAATTACTATACTTATTACTCTTATTATTATCAACCTAACTCATATTATTAGCCATATTATGCTTAAATGATCGATAGAACAACAATTACTATACTTATTACTCTCATTATTATAAATCTAACTCATATTATTAGCCATATTATGCTTATATGATCGATAGAACGACAATTACTATACTTATTACTCTTATTATTATGAATCTAACTCATATTATTAACCATATTATGCAGATATGATCGATAGAACTACAATTACTATACTCATTACTCTTATTATTAGTAATCTAACTGATATTATTAGCCATATTATGCTTATATGATCGATAGAACGACAATTACTATACTTATTACTCTTATTATCATCAATCTAACTCATATTATTAGCCATATTATGCTTATATGATCGATAGAACGACAAATACTATACTTATTACTCTTATTATTATCAATCTAACTCATATTATTAACCATATTATGCTTATATGATCGATAGAACGACAATCACTATACTTATTACTCTTATTATTATCAACCTAACTCATATTATTAGCCATATTATGCTTAAATGATCGATAGAACAACAATTACTATACTTATTACTCTTATTATTATAAATCTAACTCATATTATTAGCCATATTATGCTTATATGATCGATAGAACGACAATTACTATACTTATTACTCTTATTATTATGAATCTAACTCATATTATTAACCATATTATGCAGATATGATCGATAGAACTACAATTACTATACTCATTACTCTTATTATTATTAATCTAACTGATATTATTAGCCATATTATGCTTATATGATCGATTGAAGGACAATTACTATACTTATTACTCTTATTATCATCAATCTAACTCATATTATTAGCCATATTATGCTTCTATGTTCGATAGAACGAGAATTACTATACTCACTTCTCTTAGTATTATCAATCTAACTCATATTATTAGCCATATTATGCTTAAATGATCGATAGAACGACAATTACTATACTTATTACTCTTATTATTATCAATCTAACTCATATTATTAGCCATATTATGCTTCTATGTTCGATAGAACAAGAATTACTATACTCACTACTCTTAGTATTATCAATCTAACTCATATTATTAGCCATATTATGCTTATATGATCGATAGAACGACAAATACTATACTTATTACTCTTATTATTATCAATCTAACTCATATTATTAACCATATTATGCTAATATGACCGATAGAACTACAATTACTATACTCATTACTCTTATTATTATCAATCCAACTCATGTTATTACCCATATTATGCTTATATGATCGATAGAACGACAATCACTATACTTATTACTCTTATTATTATCAACCTAACTGATATTATTAGCCATATTATGCTTATATTATCGATAGAACGACAATTACTATACTTATTACTGTTATTATTATCAATCTAACGCATATTATTAGCCATATTATGCTTATATGATCGACAGAACGACAATTACTATACTTATTGCACTCACTGTTATCAATCAAACTCATATTATTAACCATATTATGCAAATTTGATCGATAGAACGACAATCACTCTACTTATTACTCTTATTATTATTAACCTAACTCATATTATTAGCCATATTATGCTTATATGATCGATAGAACGACAATCACTATACTTATTACTCTTATTATTATCAACCTCACTCATATTATTAGCCATATTATGCTTATATTATCGATATAACGACAATTACTATACTTATTACTGTTATTATTATCAATCTAACTCATATTATTAGCCATATTATGCTTATATGAACGACAGAACGACAATTACTGTACTTATTACTCTTATCATTATCAATCTAAGTCATATTATTAGCCATATTATGCTTATATGATCGATAGAACGACAATTACTATACTTATTACTCTTATTATTATCAACCTAACTCATATTATTAGCCATATTATGCTTATATGATCGATAGAGCGACAATTACTATACTTATTACTCTCATTATTATAAATCTAACTCATATTATTAGCCATATTATGCTTATATGATCGATAGAACGACATTTACTATACTTATTACTCTTATTATTATGAATCTAACTCATATTATTAACCATACTATGCAGATATGATCGATAGAACTACAATTACTATACTCATTACTCTTATTATTATTAATCTAACTGATATTATTAGCCATATTATGCTTATATGATCGATAGAACGACAATTACTATACTTATTACTCTTATTATCATCAATCTAACTCATATTATTAGCCATATTATGCTTATATGATCGATAGAACGACAAATACTGTACTTATTACTCTTATCATTACCAATCTAAGTCATATTATTAGCCATATTATGCTTATATGATCGATAGAACGACAATTACTATACTTATTACTCTTATTATTATCAACCTAACTCATATTATTAGCCATATTATGCTTAAATGATCGATAGAACAACAATTACTATACTTATTACTCTCATTATTATAAATTTAACTCATATTATTAGCCATATTATGCTTATATGATCGATAGAACGACAATTACTATACTTATTACTCTTATTATTATGAATCTAACTCATATTATTAACCATATTATGCAGATATGATCGATAGAACTACAATTACTATACTCATTACTCTTATTATTATTAATCTAACTGATATTATTAGCCATATTATGCTTATATGATCGATAGAACGACAATTACTATACTCACTACTCTTATTATTATCAATCTAACACATATTATTAGCCATATTATGCTTATATGATCGATAGAACGACAATTACTGTACTTATTACTCTTATCATTATCGATCTAACTCATATTATTAGACATATTATGCTTATATGATCGATAGAACGACAATTACTATACTTATTACTCTTATTATTATCAATCTAACTCATATTATTAGCCATATTATGCTTATATGATCGATAGAACGACAATCACTATACTTATTACTCTTATTATTATCAACCTAACTCATATTATTAGCCATATTATGCTTAAATGATCGATAGAACAACAATTAGTATACTTATTACTCTTATTATTATAAATCTAACTCATATTATTAGCCATATTATGCTTATATGATCGATAGAACGACAATTACTATACTTATTACTCTTATTATTATGAATCTAACTCATATTATTAACCATATTATGCAGATATGATCGATAGAACTACAATTACTATACTCATTACTCTTATTATTATTAATCTAACTGATATTATTAGCCATATTATGCTTATATGATCGATTGAACGACAATTACTATACTTATTACTCTTATTATCATCAATCTAACTCATATTATTAGCCATATTATGCTTAAATGATCGATAGAACGACAATTACTATACTTATTACTCTTATTATTATCAATCTAACTCATATTATTAGCCATATTATGCTTCTATGTTCGATAGAACAAGAATTACTATACTCACTACTCTTAGTATTATCAATCTAACTCATATTATTAGCCATATTATGCTTATTTGATCGATAGAACGACAAATACTATACTTATTACTCTTATTATTATCAATCTAACTCATATTATTAACCATATTATGCTAATATGACCGATAGAACTACAATTACTATACTCATTACTCTTATTATTATCAATCCAACTCATGTTATTACCCATATTATGCTTATATGATCGATAGAACGACAATCACTATACTTATTACTCTTATTATTATCAACCTAACTCATATTATTAGCCATATTATGCTTATATTATCGATAGAACGACAATTACTATACTTATTACTGTTATTATTATCAATCTAACGCATATTATTAGCCATATTATGCTTATATGATCGACAGAACGACAATTACTATACTTATTACACTCACTGTTATCAATCAAACTCATATTATTAACCATATTATGCAAATTTGATCGATAGA
>NW_027474868.1:0-24896 GCF_050947335.1 Megachile rotundata | reverse complement strand
CCATATTATGCTTATATGATCGATAGAACGACAATTACTATACTTATTATTCTTATTATTATCAATCTAACTCATATTATTAGCCATATTATGCAAATTTGATCGATAGAACGACAATCACAATACTTATTACTCTTATTATTATCAACCTAACTCATATTATTAGCCATATTACGCTTATATTATCGATATAACGACAATTACTATACTTATTACTGTTATTATTATCAATCTAACTCATATAATTAGCCATATTATGCTTATATGATCGACAGAACGACAATTACTGTACTTATTACTCTTATCATTATCGATCTAATTCATATTATTAGCCATATTATGCTTATATGATCGATAGAACGAGAATTACTATACTCACTACTCTTAGTATTATCAATCTAACTCATATTATTAACCATATTATGCTAATGTGATCGATAGAACGACAATTACTATATTTATTACACTCAATATTATCAATCTAACTCATATTATTACCCATATCATGCTGATATGATCGATAGTACGACATTCACTATACTTATTACACTCACTATTATCAATCTAACTCATATTATTAGCCATATTATGCTTAAATGATCGATAGAACGACAATTACTATACTTATTACTCTTATTATTATCAATCTAACTCATATTATTAGCCATATTATGCGTATATGATCGATAGTATGACAATTACTATACTCACTACTCTTATTATTATCAATCTAACTCATATTATTAGCCATATTATGCTTATATGATCGATAGACCGACAATTACTGTACTTATTACTCTTATCATTATCGATCTAATTCATATTATTAGCCATATTATGCTGATATGATCGATAGAACGACATTCACTATACTTATTACTCTTATTATTATCAATCCAACTCATATTATTAGCCATATTATGCGTATATGATCGATAGAATGACAATTACTATACTCACTACTCTTATTATTATCAATCTAACTCATATTATTAGCCATATTATGCTTATATGATCGATAGAACGACAAGTACTATACTTATTACTGTTATTATTATCAATCTAACTCATATTATTAGCCATATTATGCTTAAATGATCGATAGAACGACAATTACTATACTTATTACTCTTATTATTATCAATCTAACTCATATTATTAGCCATATTATGCTTGAATGATCGATAGAACGACAATTACTATACTTATTACTCTTATTATTATCAACCTAACTCATATTATTAGCCATATTATGCTTATATGATCGATAGAACGACAATTACTATACTTATTATTCTTATTATTATGAATCTAACTCATATTATTAACCATATTATGCAGATATGATCGATAGAACGACAATTACTATACTTATTACACTCACTATTATAAATCTAACTCATATTATTAACCATATTATGCAAATAAGATCGATAGCACGACATTTACTATACCTATTACTCTTATTATTATCAACCTAACTCATATTATTAGCCATATTATGCTTATATGATCGATAGAACGACAATTGCTATACTTATTATTCTTATTATTATCAATCTAACTCATATTATTAGCCATATTATGCTTAAATGATCGATAGAACGACAATTACTATACTTATTACTCTTATTATTATCAACCTAACTCATATTATTAGCCATATTATGCTTATATGATCGATAGAACGACAATTACTATACTTATTATTCTTATTATTATCAATCTAACTCATATTATTAGCCATATTATGCAAATTTGATCGATAGAACGACAATCACAATACTTATTACTCTTATTATTATCAACCTAACTCATATTATTAGCCATATTACGCTTATATTATCGATATAACGACAATTACTATACTTATTACTCTTATTATTATCATTCTCACACATATTTTTAACCATATTACGCAGATATGATCGATAGAACTACTATTACTATACTCATTACTCTTATTATTATCAATCTAACTCATATTATTAGCCATATTATGCTTATATGATCGATAGAATGAGAATTACTATACTCCCTACTCTTAGTATTATCACTCGAACTCATATTATTAGCCTTATTATGCTTATATGATCGATAGAACGACAATTACTGTACTTATTACTCTTATTATTATCAATCTAACTCATATTATTAGCCATATTATGCTTATATGATCGATAGAACGAGAATTACTATACTCACTACTCTTAGTATTATCAATCTAACTCATATTATTAGCCATATTATGCTTAAATGATCGATAGAACGACAATTACTATACTTATTACTCTTATTATTATCAATCTAACTCATATTATTAGCCATATTGTGCTTATATGATCGATAGAACAACAATTACTATACTTATTACTCTTATTATTATCAACCTAACTCATATTATTAGCCATATTATGCTTAAATGATCGATAGAACGACAATTACTATACTTATTACTCTTATTATTATCAATCTAACTCATATTATTAACCATAATACGCAGATATGATCGATAGAACGACAATTACTATACTTATTACTCTTATTATTATCATTCTAACACATATTTTTAACCATATTACGCAGATATGATCGATAGAACTACTATTACTATACGCATTACTCTTATTATTATCAATCTAACTCATATTATTAGCCATATTATGCTTATATGATCGATAGAATGAGAATTACTATACTCACTACTCTTAGTATTATCACTCGAACTCATATTATTAGCCTTATTATGCTTATATGATCGATAGAACGACAATTACTGTACTTATAACTCTTATTATTATCAATCTAACTCATATTATTAGCCATATTATGCTTATATGATCGATAGAACGAGAATTACTATACTCACTACTCTTAGTATTATCAGTCTAACTCATATTATTAGCCATATTATGCTTAAATGATCGATAGAACGACAATTACTACACTTATTACTCTTATTATTATCAATCTAACTCATATTATTAGCCATATTGTGCTTAAATGATCGATAGAACGACAATTACTATACTTATTACTCTTATTATTATCAATCTAACTCATACTATTAGCCATATTATGCTTATATGATCGATAGAACGACAATTACTATACTCACTACTCTTATTATTATCAATCTAACTCATATTATTAGCCATATTATGCTTATATTATCGATAGAACGACAATTACTATACTTATTACTGTTATTATTATCAATCTAACTCATATTATTAGCCATATTATGCTTAAATGATCGATAGAACGACAATTACTATACTTATTACTCTTATTATTATCAATCTAACTCATATTATTAGCCATATTATGCTTGAATGATCGATAGAACGACAATTACTATACTTATTACTCTTATTATTATCAACCTAACTCATATTATTAGCCATATTATGCTTATATGATCGATAGAACGACAATTACTATACTTATTATTCTTATTATTATGAATCTAACTCATATTATTAACCATATTATGCAGATATGATCGATAGAACTACAATTACTATACTCACTACTCTTATTATTATCAATCTAACTCATATTATTAGCCATATTATGCTTAAATGATCGATAGAGCGACAATTACTATACTTACTACTCTTATTATTATCAACCTAACTCATATTATTAGCCATATTATGCTTATATGATCGATAGAACGACAATTACTATACTTATTATTCTTATTATTATCAATCTAACTCATATTATTAGCCATATTATGCAAATTTGATCGATAGAACGACAATCACAATACTTATTACTCTTATTATTATCAACCTAACTCATATTATTAGCCATATTACGCTTATATTATCGATATAACGACAATTACTATACTTATTACTGTTATTATTATCAATCTAACTCATATAATAAGCCATATTATGCTTATATGATCGACAGAACGACAATTACTGTACTTATTACTCTTATCATTATCGATCTAATTCATATTATTAGCCATATTATGCTTATATGATCGATAGAACGAGAATTACTATACTCACTACTCTTAGTATTATCAATCTAACTCATATTATTAGCCATATTATGCTTAAATGATCGATAGAACGACAATTACTATACTTATTACTCTTAGTATTATCAATCTAACTCATATTATTAGCCATATTATGCTTAAATGATCGATAGAACGACAATTACTATACTTATTACTCTTATTATTATCAATCTAACTCATATTATTAGCCATATTGTGCTTATATGATCGATAGAACAACAATTACTATACTTATTACTCTTATTATTATCAGCCTAACTCATATTATTAGCCATATTATGCTTAAATGATCGATAGAACGACAATTACTATACTTATTACACTTATTATTATCAATCTAACTCATATTATTAGCCATATTATGCGTATATGATCGATAGTATGACAATTACTATACTCACTACTCTTATTATTATCAATCTAACTCATATTATTAGCCATATTATGCTTATATGATCGATAGAACGACAATTACTGTACATATTACTCTTATTTTTATCAATCTAACTCATATTATTAACCATATTATGCTAATATGATCGATAGAACGACAATTACTATACTTATTATTCTTATTATTATGAATCTAACTCAAATTATTAACCATATTATGCAGATATGATCGATAGAACGACAATTACTATACTTATTACACTCACTATTATCAATCTAACTCATATTATTAACCATATTATGCAGATAAGATCGATAGCACGACATTTACTATACCTATTACTCCTATTATTATCAACCTAACTCATATTATTAGCCATATTATGCTTATATGATCGATAGAACGACAATTGCTATACTTATTATTCTTATTATTATCAATCTAACTCATATTATTAGCCATATTATGCTTAAATGATCGATAGAACGACAATTACTATACTTATTACTCTTATTATTATCAACCTAACTCATATTATTAGCCATATTATGCTTATATGATCGATAGAACGACAATCACAATACTTATTACTCTTATTATTATCAACCTAACTCATATTATTAGCAATATTACGCTTATATTATCGATATAACGACAATTACTATACTTATTACTGTTATTATTATCAATCTAACTCATATAATTAGCCATATTATGCTTATATGATCGACAGAACGACAATTACTGTACTTATTACTCTTATCATTATCGATCTAATTCATATTATTAGCCATATTATGCTTATATGATCGATAGAACGACAAATACTATACTTATTACTCTTATTATTCTCAATCTAACACATATTATTAACCATATTATGCTAATGTGATCGATAGAACGACAATTACTATATTTATTACACTCAATATTATCAATCTAACTCATATTATTACCCATATTATGCTTAAATGATCGATAGAACAACAATTACTATACTTATTACTGTTATTATTATCAATCTAACTCATATAATTAGCCATATTATGCTTATATGATCGACAGAACGACAATTACTGTACTTATTACTCTTATCATTATCGATCTAATTCATATTATTAGCCATATTATGCTTATATGATCGATAGAACGACAAATACTATACTTATTACTCTTATTATTATCAATCTAACACATATTATTAACCATATTATGCTAATGTGATCGATAGAACGACAATTACTATATTTATTACACTCAATATTATCAATCTAACTCATATTATTACCCATATTATGCTGATATGATCGATAGAACGACATTCACTATACTTACTACACTCACTATTATCAATGTATCTCATATTATTAACCATAATACGCAGATATGATCGATAGAACGACAATTACTATACTTATTACTCTTATTATTATCATTCTAACACATATTTTTAACCATATTACGCAGATATGATCGATAGAACTACTATTACTATACTCATTACTCTTATTATTATCAATCTAACTCATATTATTAGCCATATTATGCTTATATGATCGATAGAACGAGAATTACTATACTCACTACTCTTAGTATTATCAATCTAACTCATATTATTAGCCATATTGTGCTTATATGATCGATAGAACAACAATTACTATACTTATTACTCTTATTATTATCAACCTAACTCATATTATTAGCCATATTATGCTTAAATGATCGATAGAACGACAATTACTATACTTATTACTCTTATTATTATCAATCTAACTCATATTATTAACCATAATACGCAGATATGATCGATAGAACGACAATTACTATACTTATTACTCTTATTATTATCATTCTAACACATATTTTTAACCATATTACGCAGATATGATCGATAGAACTACTATTACTATACGCATTACTCTTATTATTATCAATCTAACTCATATTATTAGCCATATTATGCTTATATGATCGATAGAATGAGAATTACTATACTCACTACTCTTAGTATTATCACTCGAACTCATATTATTAGCCTTATTATGCTTATATGATCGATAGAACGACAATTACTGTACTTATAACTCTTATTATTATCAATCTAACTCATATTATTAGCCATATTATGCTTATATGATCGATAGAACGAGAATTACTATACTCACTACTCTTAGTATTATCAGTCTAACTCATATTATTAGCCATATTATGCTTAAATGATCGATAGAACGACAATTACTACACTTATTACTCTTATTATTATCAATCTAACTCATATTATTAGCCATATTGTGCTTAAATGATCGATAGAACGACAATTACTATACTTATTACTCTTATTATTATCAATCTAACTCATACTATTAGCCATATTATGCTTATATGATCGATAGAACGACAATTACTATACTCACTACTCTTATTATTATCAATCTAACTCATATTATTAGCCATATTATGCTTATATTATCGATAGAACGACAATTACTATACTTATTACTGTTATTATTATCAATCTAACTCATATTATTAGCCATATTATGCTTAAATGATCGATAGAACGACAATTACTATACTTATTACTCTTATTATTATCAATCTAACTCATATTATTAGCCATATTATGCTTGAATGATCGATAGAACGACAATTACTATACTTATTACTCTTATTATTATCAACCTAACTCATATTATTAGCCATATTATGCTTATATGATCGATAGAACGACAATTACTATACTTATTATTCTTATTATTATGAATCTAACTCATATTATTAACCATATTATGCAGATATGATCGATAGAACTACAATTACTATACTCACTACTCTTATTATTATCAATCTAACTCATATTATTAGCCATATTATGCTTAAATGATCGATAGAGCGACAATTACTATACTTACTACTCTTATTATTATCAACCTAACTCATATTATTAGCCATATTATGCTTATATGATCGATAGAACGACAATTACTATACTTATTATTCTTATTATTATCAATCTAACTCATATTATTAGCCATATTATGCAAATTTGATCGATAGAACGACAATCACAATACTTATTACTCTTATTATTATCAACCTAACTCATATTATTAGCCATATTACGCTTATATTATCGATATAACGACAATTACTATACTTATTACTGTTATTATTATCAATCTAACTCATATAATTAGCCATATTATGCTTATATGATCGACAGAACGACAATTACTGTACTTATTACTCTTATCATTATCGATCTAATTCATATTATTAGCCATATTATGCTTATATGATCGATAGAACGAGAATTACTATACTCACTACTCTTAGTATTATCAATCTAACTCATATTATTAGCCATATTATGCTTAAATGATCGATAGAACGACAATTACTATACTTATTACTCTTAGTATTATCAATCTAACTCATATTATTAGCCATATTATGCTTAAATGATCGATAGAACGACAATTACTATACTTATTACTCTTATTATTATCAATCTAACTCATATTATTAGCCATATTGTGCTTATATGATCGATAGAACAACAATTACTATACTTATTACTCTTATTATTATCAGCCTAACTCATATTATTAGCCATATTATGCTTAAATGATCGATAGAACGACAATTACTATACTTATTACACTTATTATTATCAATCTAACTCATATTATTAGCCATATTATGCGTATATGATCGATAGTATGACAATTACTATACTCACTACTCTTATTATTATCAATCTAACTCATATTATTAGCCATATTATGCTTATATGATCGATAGAACGACAATTACTGTACATATTACTCTTATTTTTATCAATCTAACTCATATTATTAACCATATTATGCTAATATGATCGATAGAACGACAATTACTATACTTATTATTCTTATTATTATGAATCTAACTCAAATTATTAACCATATTATGCAGATATGATCGATAGAACGACAATTACTATACTTATTACACTCACTATTATCAATCTAACTCATATTATTAACCATATTATGCAGATAAGATCGATAGCACGACATTTACTATACCTATTACTCCTATTATTATCAACCTAACTCATATTATTAGCCATATTATGCTTATATGATCGATAGAACGACAATTGCTATACTTATTATTCTTATTATTATCAATCTAACTCATATTATTAGCCATATTATGCTTAAATGATCGATAGAACGACAATTACTATACTTATTACTCTTATTATTATCAACCTAACTCATATTATTAGCCATATTATGCTTATATGATCGATAGAACGACAATTACTATACTTATTATTCTTATTATTATCAATCTAACTCATATTATTAGCCATATTATGCAAATTTGATCGATAGAACGACAATCACAATACTTATTACTCTTATTATTATCAACCTAACTCATATTATTAGCAATATTACGCTTATATTATCGATATAACGACAATTACTATACTTATTACTGTTATTATTATCAATCTAACTCATATAATTAGCCATATTATGCTTATATGATCGACAGAACGACAATTACTGTACTTATTACTCTTATCATTATCGATCTAATTCATATTATTAGCCATATTATGCTTATATGATCGATAGAACGACAAATACTATACTTATTACTCTTATTATTCTCAATCTAACACATATTATTAACCATATTATGCTAATGTGATCGATAGAACGACAATTACTATATTTATTACACTCAATATTATCAATCTAACTCATATTATTACCCATATTATGCTTAAATGATCGATAGAACAACAATTACTATACTTATTACTGTTATTATTATCAATCTAACTCATATAATTAGCCATATTATGCTTATATGATCGACAGAACGACAATTACTGTACTTATTACTCTTATCATTATCGATCTAATTCATATTATTAGCCATATTATGCTTATATGATCGATAGAACGACAAATACTATACTTATTACTCTTATTATTATCAATCTAACACATATTATTAACCATATTATGCTAATGTGATCGATAGAACGACAATTACTATATTTATTACACTCAATATTATCAATCTAACTCATATTATTACCCATATTATGCTGATATGATCGATAGAACGACATTCACTATACTTACTACACTCACTATTATCAATCTATCTCATATTATTAACCATAATACGCAGATATGATCGATAGAACGACAATTACTATACTTATTACTCTTATTATTATCATTCTAACACATATTTTTAACCATATTACGCAGATATTATCGATAGAACTACTATTACTATACTCATTACTCTTATTATTATCAATCTAACTCATATTATTAGCCATATTATGCTTATATGATCGATAGAACGAGAATTACTATACTCACTACTCTTAGTATTATCAATCTAACTCATATTATTAGCCATATTATGCTTAAATGATCGATAGAACGACAATTACTATACTTATTACTCTTATTATTATCAATCTAACTCATATTATTAGCCATATTGTGCTTAAATGATCGATAGAACGACAATTACTATACTTATTACTCTTATTATTATCAATCTAACTCATACTATTAGCCATATTATGCTTATATGATCGATAGAACGACAATTACTATACTCACTACTCTTATTATTATCAATCTAACTCATATTATTAGCCATATTATGCTTATATTATCGATAGAACGACAATTACTATACTTATTACTGTTATTATTATCAATCTAACTCATATTATTAGCCATATTATGCTTAAATGATCGATAGAACGACAATTACTATACTTATTACTCTTATTATTATCAATCTAACTCATATTATTAGCCATATTATGCTTGAATGATCGATAGAACGACAATTACTATACTTATTACTCTTATTATTATCAACCTAACTCATATTATTAGCCATATTATGCTTATATGATCGATAGAACGACAATTACTATACTTATTATTCTTATTATTATGAATCTAACTCATATTATTAACCATATTATGCAGATATGATCGATAGAACTACAATTACTATACTCACTACTCTTATTATTATCAATCTAACTCATATTATTAGCCATATTATGCTTAAATGATCGATAGAACGACAATTACTATACTTATTACTCTTATTATTATCAATCTAACTCATACTATTAGCCATATTATGCTTATATGATCGATAGAACGACAATTACTATACTCACTACTCTTATTATTATCAATCTAACTCATATTATTAGCCATATTATGCTTATATTATCGATAGAACGACAATTACTATACTTATTACTGTTATTATTATCAATCTAACTCATATTATTAGCCATATTATGCTTAAATGATCGATAGAACGACAATTACTATACTTATTACTCTTATTATTATCAATCTAACTCATATTATTAGCCATATTATGCTTGAATGATCGATAGAACGACAATTACTATACTTATTACTCTTATTATTATCAACCTAACTCATATTATTAGCCATATTATGCTTATATGATCGATAGAACGACAATTACTATACTTATTATTCTTATTATTATGAATCTAACTCATATTATTAACCATATTATGCAGATATGATCGATAGAACTACAATTACTATACTCACTACTCTTATTATTATCAATCTAACTCATATTATTAGCCATATTATGCTTAAATGATCGATAGAACGACAATTACTATACTTATTACTCTTATTATTATCAACCTAACTCATATTATTAGCCATATTATGCTTATATGATCGATAGAACGACAATTACTATACTTATTATTCTTATTATTATCAATCTAACTCATATTATTAGCCATATTATGCAAATTTGATCGATAGAACGACAATCACAATTCTTATTACTCTTATTATTATCAACCTAACTCATATTATTAGCCATATTACGCTTATATTATCGATATAACGACAATTACTATACTTATTACTGTTATTATTATCAATCTAACTCATATAATTAGCCATATTATGCTTATATGATCGACAGAACGACAATTACTGTACTTATTACTCTTATCATTATCGATCTAATACATATTATTAGCCATATTATGCTTATATGATCGATAGAACGAGAATTACTATACTCACTACTCTTAGTATTATCAATCTAACTCATATTATTAGCCATATTATGCTTAAATGATCGATGGAACGACAATTACTATACTTATTACTCTTAGTATTATCAATCTAACTCATATTATTAGCCATATTATGCTTAAATGATCGATAGAACGACAATTACTATACTTATTACTCTTATTATTATCAATCTAACTCATATTATTAGCCATATTATGCTTAAATGATCGATAGAACGACAATTACTATACTTATTACTCTTATTATTATCAATCTAACTCATATTATTAGCCATATTATGCGTATATGATCGATAGTATGACAATTACTATACTCACTACTCTTATTATTATCAATCTAACTCATATTATTAGCCATATTATGCTTATATGATCGATAGAACGACAATTACTGTACATATTACTCTTATTTTTATCAATCTAACTCATATTATTAACCATATTATGCTAATATGATCGATAGAACGACAATTACTATACTTATTATTCTTATTATTATGAATCTAACTCATATTATTAACCATATTATGCAGATATGATCGATAGAACTACAATTACTCTACTCACTACTCTTATTATTGTCAATCTAACTCATATTATTAGCCATATTATGCTTATATGATCGATAGAACGACAATTACTATACTTATTATTCTTATTATTATGAATCTAACTCATATTATTAACCATATTATGCAGATATGATCGATAGAACTACAATTACTATACTCACTACTCTTATTATTATCAACCTAACTCATATTATTAGCCATATTATGCTTAAATGATCGATAGAACGACAATTACTATACTTATTACACTCACTATTATCAATCTAACTCATATTATTAACCATATTATGCAGATAAGATCGATAGCACGACATTTACTATACCTATTACTCTTATTATTATCAACCTATCTCATATTATTAGCCATATTATGCTTATATGATCGATAGAACGACAATTGCTATACTTATTATTCTTATTATTATCAATCTAACTCATATTATTAGCCATATTATGCTTAAATGATCGATAGAACGACAATTACTATACTTATTACTCTTATTATTATCAACCTAACTCATATTATTAGCCATATTATGCTTATATGATCGATAGAACGACAATTACTATACTTATTATTCTTATTATTATCAATCTAACTCATATTATTAGCCATATTATGCAAATTTGATCGATAGAACGACAATCACAATACTTATTACTCTTATTATTATCAACCTAACTCATATTATTAACCATATTATGCTAATGTGATCGATAGAACGACAATTACTATATTTATTACACTCAATATTATCAATCTAACTCATATTATTACCCATATTATGCTGATATGATCGATAGAACGACATTCACTATACTTACTACACTCACTATTATCAATCTAACTCATATTATTAACCATAATACGCAGATATGATCGATAGAATGACAATTACTATACTTATTACTCTTATTATTATCATTCTAACTCATATTTTTAACCATATTACGCAGATATGATCGATAGAACTACTATTACTATACTCATTACTCTTATTATTATCAATCTAACTCATATTATTAGCCATATTATGCTTATATGATCGATAGAATGAGAATTACTATACTCACTACTCTTAGTATTATCACTCTAACTCATATTATTAGCCATATTGTGCTTATATGATCGATAGAACAACAATTACTATACTCACTACTCTTATTATTATCAATCTAACTCATATTATTAGCCTTATTATGCTTATATGATCGATAGAACGACAATTACTGTACATATTACTCTTATTTTTATCAATCTAACTCATATTATTAACCATATTATGCTAATATGATCGATAGAACGACAATTACTATACTTATTACACTCACTATTATCAATCTAACTGATATTATTAACCATACTATGCAGATAAGATCGATAGCACGACATTTACTATATCTATTACTCTTATTATTATCAACCTAACTCATATTATTAGCCATATTATGCTTATATGATCGATAGAACGACAATTACTATACTTATTATTCTTACTATTATCAATCTAACTCGTATTATTAGCCATATTATGCTTAAATGATCGATAGAACAACAATTACTCTACTTATTACTCTTATTATTATCAACCTAACTCATATTATTAGCCATATTATGCTTATATGATCGATAGAACGACAATTGCTATACTTATTATTCTTATTATTATCAATCTAACTCATATTATTAGACATATTATGCAAATTTGATCGATAGAACGACAATCACAATACTTATTACTCTTATTATTATCAACCTAACTCATATTATTAGCCATATTATGCTTATATTATCGATAGACCGACAATTACTATACTTATTACTGATATTATTATCAATCTAACTCATATAATTAGCCATATTATGCTTATATGATCGACAGAACGACAATTACTGTACTTATTACTCTTATCATTATCGATCTAATTCATATTATTAGCCATATTATGCTTATATGATCGATAGAACGACAAATACTATACTTATTACTCTTATTATTATCAATCTAACTCATATTATTAACCATATTATGCTAATGTGATCGATAGAACAACAATTACTATATTTATTACACTCAATATTATCAATCTAACTCATATTATTACCCATATCATGCTGATATGATCGATAGAACGACATTCACTATACTTATTACACTCACTATTATCAATCTAACTCATATTATTAACCATATTACGCAGATATGATCGATAGAACTACTATTACTATACTCATTACTCTTATTATTATCAATCTAACTCATATTATTAGCCATATTATGCTTATATGATCGATAGAATGAGAATTACTATACTCACTACTCCTAGTATTATCACTCTAACTCATATTATTAGCCTTGTTATGCTTATATGATCGATAGAACGACAATTACTGTACTTATTACTCTTATTATTATCAATCTAACTCATATTATTAGCCATATTATGCTTATATGATCGATAGAACGAGAATTACTATACTCACTACTCTTAGTATTATCAATCTAACTCATATTATTAGCCATATTATGCTTAAATGATCGATAGAACGACAATTACTATACTTATTACTCTTATTATTATCAATCTAACTCATATTATTAGCCATATTGTGCTTATATGATCGATAGAACAACAATTACTATACTTATTACTCTTATTATTATCAACCTAACTCATATTATTAGCCATATTATGCTTAAATGATCGATAGAACGACAACCACAATACTTATTACTCTTATTATTATCAATCTAACTTATATTATTAGCCATATTATGCGTATATGATCGATAGAACGAGAATTACTATACTCACTACTCCTAGTATTACCACTCTAACTCATATTATTAGCCATATTATGCTTATATGATCGATAGAACGACAATTACTGTACTTATTACTCTTATTATTATCAATCTAACTCATATTACTAGCCATATTATGCGTATATGATCGATAGTATGACAATTACTATACTCACTACTCTTATTATTATCAATCTAACTCATATTATTAACCATATTATGCTAATATGATCGATAGAACGACAATTACTATACTCATTACACTCACTATTATCAATCTAACTCATATTATTAACCATATTATGCAGATAAGATCGATAGCACGACATTTACTATACCTATTACTCTTATTATTATCAACCTAACTCATATTATTAGCCATATTATGCTTATATGATCGATAGAACGACAATCACAATACTTATTACTCTTATTATTATCAACCTAACTCATATTATTAGCCATATTACGCTTATATTATCGATATAACGACAATTACTATACTTATTAGTGTTATTATTATCAATCTAACTCATATAATTAGCCATATTATGCTTATATGATCGACAGAACGACAATTACTGTACTTATTACTCTTATCATTATCGATCTAATTCATATTATTAGCCATATTATGCTTATATGATCGATAGAACGACAAATACTATACTTATTACTCTTATTATTATCAATCTAACACATATTATTAACCATATTATGCTAATGTGATCGATAGAACGACAATTACTATATTTATTACACTCAATATTATCAATCTAACTCATATTATTACCCATATTATGCTGATATGATCGATAGAACGACATTCACTATACTTACTACACTCACTATTATCAATCTAACTCATATTATTAACCATAATACGCAGATATGATCGATAGAATGACAATTACTATACTTATTACTCTTATTATTATCATTCTAACTCATATTTTTAACCATATTACGCAGATATGATCGATAGAACTACTATTACTATACTCATTACTCTTATTATTATCAATCTAACTCATATTATTAGCCATATTATGCTTATATGGTCGATAGAATGAGAATTACTATACTCACTACTCTTAGTATTATCACTCTAACTCATATTATTAGCCTTATTATGCTTATATGATCGATAGAACGACAATTACTGTACTTATTACTCTTATTATTATCAATCTAACTCATATTATTAGCCATATTATGCTTATATGATCGATAGAACGAGAATTACTATACTCACTACTCTTAGTATTATCAATCTAACTCATATTATTAGCCATATTATGCTTAAATGATCGATAGAACGACAATTACTATACTTATTACTCTTATTATTATCAATCTAACTCATATTATTAGCCATATTGTGCTTATATGATCGATAGAACAACAATTACTATACTTATTACTCTTATTATTATCAACCTAACTCATATTATTAGCCATATTATGCTTAAATGATCGATAGAACGACAACCACAATACTTATTACTCTTATTATTATCAATCTAACTTATATTATTAGCCATATTATGCGTATATGATCGATAGAACGAGAATTACTATACTCACTACTCCTAGTATTACCACTCTAACTCATATTATTAGCCATATTATGCTTATATGATCGATAGAACGACAATTACTGTACTTATTACTCTTACTATTATCAATCTAACTCATATTATTAGCCATATTATGCGTATATGATCGATAGTATGACAATTACTATACTCACTACTCTTATTATTATCAATCTAACTCATATTATTAGCCATATTACGCTTATATGGTCGATAGACCGACAATTACTGTACATATTACTCTTATTATTATCAACCTAACTCATATTATTAGCCATATTATGCTTATATGATCGATAGAACGACAATTAATATACTTATTATTCTTATTATTATCAATCTAACTCATATTATTAGCCATATTATGCTTAAATGATCGATAGAACAACAATTACTATACTTATTCCTCTTATTATTATCAACCTAACTCATATTATTAGCCATATTATGCTTATATGATCGATAGAACGACAATTACTATACTTATTATTCTTATTATTATCAATCTAACTCATATTATTAGCCATATTATGCAAATTTGATCGATAGAACTACAGTTACTATACTCACTACTCTTATTATTATCAATCTAACTCATATTATTAGCCATATTATGCTCAAATGATCGATAGAACGACAATTACTATACTTATTACTCTTACTATTATCAACCTAACTCATATTATTAGCCATATTATGCTTAAATGATCGATAGAACGACAATTACTATACGTATTACTCTTATTATTATCAATCTAACTCATATTATTAGCCATATTATGCTTACATGATCGACAGAACGACAATTACTATACTTATTACACTCACTGTTATCAATCTAACTCATATTATTAACCATATTATGCAAATTTGATCGATAGAACGACAGTCACTATACTTATTACTCTTATTATTATCAACCTAACTCATATTATTAGCCATATTATGCTTAAATGATCGATAGAACGACAATTACTATACTTATTACTCTTATTATTATGAATCTAACTCATATTATTAACCATATTATGCAGATATGATCCGATAGAACTACAATTACTATACTCATTACTCTTATTATTATCAATCTATCTCATATTATTAGCCATATTATGCTTAAATGATCGATAGAACGACAATTACTATACTTATTACTCTTATTATTATCAATCTAACTCATATTATTAGCCATATTATGTGTTACGCGCACGATCAAAATTATCGAAAACTTCGAACGCGTGACTCTACGGCGTTTTACGGCGATAGAGTTGGTTGGTTGTTAATAGATGAGAATACTGTTAACTTGGTAAATAACAATTTAATGTTCAAAAACACTTAAATTATAAAAAACAAGAATGTCTATGTGTTAAAGTGTACCGGATTCGTGAATGTAAATGTTTAAATATAACTGTAGATTGTTTGGTCTCTACTGTACGGAAAACCTTTACTGTAGATAGTTTCCGCGAGAGTTATGTACTGTGATAGAATGTATGTTTGCGCGTTCTTTACTGTTAGAAGGTAGGTTTGCGAATCTGAACTGTTCGAAAAAATGTTTGCGAGAGATCCTTTCGGACTTGTCCCGAAGAAGGAAAACTATGAAAAATGACAAAATGGGGAAACTGTCCTGATTGGCTTTGCTGTTTGCCAATAGTAATGCTTAAAAAAGGACACCACCCTACCCCGTGCGCCCTTAGCGCGATCCGTGCGGAGTACGGTGGGCCTTGTGGGGGTGTGAAGAGAAATCGGACGTAAGACAGAATTTCCGTTGGGTTGTCAACAAGGGGACCTGGTTTATGTCTCCTAGGCCCTGTCCTCGGACCCTCAGGAAATTCACGTTTATGGCACTGGCAATTAGCTGTTGAGACCGTCGAGAGAGCTTAGACATAGAAATCATAAATCTAAAAAATACAAAAGACTCTCAAAAACAGCTCTGGTACTTGCATGCCATGAACGCGCTAGCAACGTGCAGGCCAAATGTTAGTCCAGTGTACAAATTGCTAGCTGCCTTCGTGAAAAACAAAGTTGTAAATCTAAATTTTCTAAAGAAACTGTCGGAAACGCGATTTCTAATATGTACCGTGAAACATTATGCTAATATGATCGATAGAACGACAATTACTATACTTATTACACTCACTATTATCAATCTAACTCATATTATTACCCATATTATGCTGATATGATCGATAGAACGACATTCACTATACTTACTACTCTTATTATTATCAATCCAACTCATATTATTAGCCATATTATGCGTATATGATCGATAGAATGACAATTACTATACTCACTACTCTCATTATTATCAATCTAACTCATATTATTAGCCATATTATGCTTATATGATCGATAGAACGACAATTACTATACATATTACTCTTATTATTATGAATCTAACTCATATTATTAGCCATATTATGCTTAAATGATCGATAGAACGACAATTACTATACATATTACTCTTATTATTATGAATCTAACTCATATTATTAGCCATATTATGCTTATATGATCGATAGAACGACAATTACTATACTTATTATTCTTATTATTATCAATCTAACTCATATTATTAGCCATATTATGCAAATTTGATCGATAGAACTACAGTTACTATACTCACTACTCTTATTATTATCAATCTAACTCATATTATTAGCCATATTATGCTCAAATGATCGATAGAACGACAATTACTATACTTATTACTCTTACTATTATCAACCTAACTCATATTATTAGCCATATTATGCTTAAATGATCGATAGAACGACAATTACTATACGTATTACTCTTATTATTATCAATCTAACTCATATTATTAGCCATATTATGCTTACATGATCGACAGAACGACAATTACTATACTTATTACACTCACTGTTATCAATCTAACTCATATTATTAACCATATTATGCAAATTTGATCGATAGAACGACAGTCACTATACTTATTACTCTTATTATTATCAACCTAACTCATATTATTAGCCATATTATGCTTAAATGATCGATAGAACGACAATTACTATACTTATTACTCTTATTATTATGAATCTAACTCATATTATTAACCATATTATGCAGATATGATCCGATAGAACTACAATTACTATACTCATTACTCTTATTATTATCAATCTATCTCATATTATTAGCCATATTATGCTTAAATGATCGATAGAACGACAATTACTATACTTATTACTCTTATTATTATCAATCTAACTCATATTATTAGCCATATTATGTGTTACGCGCACGATCAAAATTATCGAAAACTTCGAACGCGTGACTCTACGGCGTTTTACGGCGATAGAGTTGGTTGGTTGTTAATAGATGAGAATACTGTTAACTTGGTAAATAACAATTTAGTGTTCAAAAACACTTAAATTATAAAAAACAAGAATGTCTATGTGTTAAAGTGTACCGGATTCGTGAATGTAAATGTTTAAATATAACTGTAGATTGTTTGGTCTCTACTGTACGGAAAACCTTTACTGTAGATAGTTTCCGCGAGAGTTATGTACTGTGATAGAATGTATGTTTGCGCGTTCTTTACTGTTAGAAGGTAGGTTTGCGAATCTGAACTGTTCGAAAAAATGTTTGCGAGAGATCCTTTCGGACTTGTCCCGAAGAAGGAAAACTATGAAAAATGACAAAATGGGGAAACTGTCCTGATTGGCTTTGCTGTTTGCCAATAGTAATGCTTAAAAAAGGACACCACCCTACCCCGTGCGCCCTTAGCGCGATCCGTGCGGAGTACGGTGGGCCTTGTGGGGGTGTGAAGAGAAATCGGACGTAAGACAGAATTTCCGTTGGGTTGTCAACAAGGGGACCTGGTTTATGTCTCCTAGGCCCTGTCCTCGGACCCTCAGGAAATTCACGTTTATGGCACTGGCAATTAGCTGTTGAGACCGTCGAGAGAGCTTAGACATAGAAATCATAAATCTAAAAAATACAAAAGACTCTCAAAAACAGCTCTGGTACTTGCATGCCATGAACGCGCTAGCAACGTGCAGGCCAAATGTTAGTCCAGTGTACAAATTGCTAGCTGCCTTCGTGAAAAACAAAGTTGTAAATCTAAATTTTCTAAAGAAACTGTCGGAAACGCGATTTCTAATATGTACCGTGAAACATCCTCCCCCCGTTGAGAGGCGCTGCCGATCAACTCTAAGTGTAAAGTGTGTAAAGTGTACTTAAGCCTAAGTATACGTAAGTAAATAAGATTAAATATGTAAGTACAAAAGTAAACGTATGTAAATATGTGAATATATGTAGATACAAGTAAGCGCATGTAAATATATAAATATTTGTATGTATAACTGTTAATAGAAAATGTCTTTGATAAAAATGTATTAGCACGATGACTGTCCAGCTCTGTCAAGGAAGCTGGGTCGGGGCTGTGGCACGATGACTGTCCAGCTCTGTCAGGGAGCTGGGTCGATGATGGCAAGAGGACTGTGCAGCTCTGTCAAGGAGCTAGGTCGATGTTAGCCCTATGACTGTCCAGCTCTGTCAGGGGAACTGGGTCTATGTTGGCTTTGGGACTGTCCAGCTCTGTCAGGTGAAGCTGGGTCGATGTTGCCAGGGATGTCTTCGGGCTGGTAGAGCAAAGGTACAAGTTTTTTCGTACTCCGATCGAGTACGCCGGTAGCTGTTTTGACTGTAACAGCCCGGACTATACCGTCGGAGCCGGGATGCACCTTAGTTACTCTACCTAAAGCCCACTGCATTGGAGGGATGTTGTCCTCGCGTAGAAGGACCACTGTGCCTTCTTTGATGGAGTGAGCGCCCTTGGTCCATTTCGTGCGCCGGGTTAGCTCGTTCAAATACTCCCGGTGCCACCGCTTCCAGAAGTGTTGCCGCATCTGCTGGATGTGTTGCCAGCTCGAAAGACGGTTGGCTGGAACAACAGTAAAATCGCGCTCGCGTAGGCTCGTCATGGAGTCGCCAATGAGGAAGTGACCAGGTGTAAGGACGAGGAGGTCATTGCAGTCCGAAGCGATAGGAGTCAAGGGACGGGAGTTGAGGATTGCCTCTATTTCTATTATCAAGGTGTTCAAATCCTCAAATGTGATTAACTCAGTCCCTACGACACGTATCAGGTGGTGTTTGAAAGCTTTCACCGCCGCCTCCCACAATCCACCAAAGTGTGGTGCGTGGGGTGGAATGAAACTCCATTCGATTGCCTTGTCCGCGAGAAAAAGTTTGGACCTTACTGTAATGATCCTGCGATTTTATAAGATACTGTAATAACTATATGTCGATTGAAACTGTGTTGTTTGTTTTTGCTAGTTGTGGTTTGACCTCGTAAGAAACTGTATCCTGTGAGGAGTTCCAAACCACACCTAGCGTTTCTAAAGTGGATGTTTCGCCTATGTGTAATTTCTTGTTGATGGCTTGTTCCGGAAGCTCCTTTAACAGAGTGTCGCTATTAGATGCCCATTGTCTAATGTTCAATTTGGCTGTCTCTAATAGTGATGTCAACTCTCTACGGACCCTGCGTGCCTCTTCTATTGTTGTAGCTCCTGTGAGTAAATCGTCCACGTAAAAGTCGCGCAACAGAATCTTTGATGCCGTCGGGAAGCGATGTCTTTCATCGTGGGCGAGCTGAACTAATGAACGAATAGCCAGGAATGGAGCAGCTGATAATCCAAATGTGACAGTTTTGAGCTGGAATGTTGAAATCCTGTCAGAGGAATCGCGCCACAGTATTCGCTGGTATTTACGATCCTCTTCACGCACCAAAAACTGCCTGTACATTTTCTCAATGTCCCCTGTTATAACATAGCGGTGTAAACGAAATCGTAGGAGAATGTACAACAGGTCTTCCTGAACCTTCGGCCCTGTGTGCAAGGTGTCATTCAACGAGAGTCCGGAAGATGTACCTGCTGACCCGTCGAAAACCACTCTTAGTTTTGTGGTTTCGCTGGAAACCTTTACGACCCCATGGTGAGGCAGGTAGTACCCGTCAGAAGAGTCCTGATCCTCTGTGAGCTGTTCCATGTGGCCGAGGTCAAGATACTCATTCATGACTGTGCGATACTCTTTCTGTAAAACTGGGTCGCGATGTAACTTCCCTTCAAGCGATTCGAATCATTTTAAGGCCTGTGTTTTTGATTCCCCAAGTTGACCGATGTTATCCTTGAAAGGAAGCGCCACGACGTATCGTCCGTCGTTGTTCCGTTTTGTATGTTGTACGTAGTATTGTTCCGCAAATTTGTCCGAACCTGAGAGATGTTGGGTCTGTGGGCCCTCCTCAATCTCCCAGAACCGAGCCATATCAAAATGTAAAGTTCTGATGTTATGGCAGGTCGCGCTGTGGGGCGAATCGGAACCTGGAGGACTCCCCCCGATGACCCAACCGACCTTTGTCTTTTGAAGGTACAACCCGGGTTCTTCTGGTGGAGCTAAATTAATTTGTCCTACACTCAGGAGTGATAACGCGGCTCCTGAGCCAAGTAGAATGTCTATAGGAGCTGGGCGGTGAAAGTCCGTGTCTGCCAGCTTGATGTTTTTAAGAATTTTAATACGAGACTGATCTGTGTGCTGTCCCGGAATAAGCGATGCGATTTCTTTTTTTTTTTAAAAAAAACTCAATGTTAAAGAAAAGACTCAATGTACGTTGATATTTATTGACTTTTGACTATGTCGTAGCTGTAATGTAATGTCTTGCTACTGTTGATAAAGAATAGAGAACACCAACGGGAATCGAACATTTCTGTTGTGGAATGTTGAGCCTGTTTGCTAAGTGTTTTGTAATGAAATTTGTGGTCGCACACGTGTCTATGAGTGTGCGACAGGGAATATGTTGTCCGTTGTTGTTTAAAATGAGAATTTGCGCTGTGACGAGTAACTCGTTATCTATGGTGTTTATTATGAATGTGTTGTGTGTCTTTGTTTCCATTAGTGTCTCAGGTAACGCGAGTCAATCGCTCGTCGTCGCTACCTGCTCGTCCGGAGGCGCCGGTCTTGTAGCCGGTGCGCTATTCCCGGGTTGTACCTGTTTCGGCTGGTGTAATAAAGTATTGTGTGGTTGCTTGAAAATACGACATGACCCCTTGTTGTACAAATCGGGGATGTGATCATGTCGAAAGCAACTTTTGCAAAATGACATTTTTCCACGGCGTCTAATCTTAAATGTGCCGGTAACGCGTGGAATGCTTCGCGTCGCCAGATTCCATGTGCCGCCTGACACAATGGAGATTTTAACGGAGTTATATTAATTGAAGAAGCCGCGAATGTAATTGTAGTCGCGGGAACGTTGTTGACTCTCATGTTTTGTTATTGCGTATGAACGTTATTTGTAGTAACGAAAGCTTCAGCACGTGTAATACTTCTGTTTGAATGACTGTTTCAAGAATGGTACGCGATTTTGACTTGAACTGTGACCTGATGTAGATTGGATTGTTGTTGAACAATTGGTTTTTCTCCGAGAAAGTCCAGTAGGTGATTATACGTAGGTATCTGTTTGTTTTTTAAAGAAACCTCCCAATGCCACGCGGTATATTACCCCGTTTACGGCGCAGGGAACTGACTTTGATCCCGAGAGAGGCGGATTTTAACTGTTTAGAGGTTTGTTCGGTATGTCTTGGCATTGTGGATAAAATGTAAGAAAGGAATTGGCGAAATAAACGAGCCTACCTTTACGATGCGTCGATTTCACAGTTGTTGATGTCCGCTGCGACGTCCTTGTACAGGTGCTCCTTGGTGAAGTTGCCGTGCTGTCAAAGGCCCTGATCGCTCCTGTATCGGCGTCAGTGGCAGCTTCCTCAGGATGCACCGTCAGTCGAGGATGAGTGATGTCACTTCTGTAACCCTCTGGCCGCTGTTGTTGTTGTTGACGCAGTTGGTTGCCGTTGTAAATGTGACAGCGGCGTGTTGTATGTAGAATTCGTTATCAGTAAACGAATAATATTCCGATAGAAACTTGTTATATCCACAAGCACAACAGTTTTAAATGTTTTGTACACCTTTGAGCACTGTTCACTTGCAAAGGCTTTTAAAGTCTATTACACGAAATCCGGCTCGAAGGACCAAATTATGTTACGCGCACGATCAAAATTATCGAAAACTTCGAACGCGTGACTCTACGGCGTTTTACGGCGATAGAGTTGGTTGGTTGTTAATAGATGAGAATACTGTTAACTTGGTAAATAACAATTTAATGTTCAAAAACACTTAAATTATAAAAAACAAGAATGTCTATGTGTTAAAGTGTACCGGATTCGTGAATGTAAATGTTTAAATATAACTGTAGATTGTTTGGTCTCTACTGTACGGAAAACCTTTACTGTAGATAGTTTCCGCGAGAG
>NW_027474867.1:0-24912 GCF_050947335.1 Megachile rotundata | reverse complement strand
GTATGATTGTGATTGTATGATTGTGATTGTATGATTCTGATTGCATGATTGTAATTGTATGACTGTGATTGTATGATTCTGATTGTATGAGTGTAATTCTATGATTGCGACAGCATGATTGTTATTCCATGATTGCGATTGCAGGATTGTGTTTGTATGATGGTGATTGTATGATTGTCATTGTATGATTGTGATTGTATGATTGTGATTGTATGATTGTGATTGTATGATTGTGATTGTATGATTGTGATTGTATGATTGTGATTGTATGATTGTGATTGTATGATTGTGATTGTATGATTGTGATTGTATGATTGTGATTGTATGAATGTGATTGTATGATTGTGATTGTATGATTGTAATTGTATGATTGTGATTGTATGATTGTGATTGTATGATTGTGATTGTACGATTGTGACTGTAAGATTGTGATTGTATGATTGTAATTGTATGACTGTGGTAGTATGACTGTGATTGTATGATTGTGATTGTACGATTGTGACTGTATTATTGTGATTGTATGATTGTGATTGTATCAATGTTTTTGGGAGATTGTATTTATATCATTGCGATTGTATGATTGTGATTGAATGATTGTGATTGTGTGATTGTGTTTGTATGATTGTGATTGTATGATTGTGATTGTATGATTGTGATTGTATGATTGTGATTGTATGATTGTGTTTGTATGATTGTGATTGTATGCTTGTGATTGTATGATTGTGATAGTACGATTGTTATTGCATGATAGCGATTGCACAATTATGCTTGTATGATTGTAATTGTATGATAGTGATTGTATGATTGCGACTGTATGATTGCGATTGTATGATTGTCTATGGGAGATTGTAAATGTATGATTGCTATTTTATGGGTGTGATTGTATTATTGTGATTGTGAGTTTGTGATTCTGAGATTGTAACTGTATGATTGCGATTGTATGATCGTGATGGTATGATTATTTTTGTATGATTGTGATTGTATGATTGTGATGGTATGATTGCGATTGTATGATTGTGATTGTATGTTTGTGATTGTATTATTGTGATTGTATGGTTGTGATTGTATGATTGCGATTGTATGATCGTGATTGTATAATTGTGATTGTATGATTGTGATTGTATGACTGTGGCTGTATTATTGTGATTGTATGATTGTGATTGTATGATGGTGATTGTATGATTATGATTGTATGATTGTTTTTGTTTGATTGCGATTGTATGATTGTGATTGAATGATTGTGATTGCATGATTGTGATTGTATTATTGTGATTGTATGAATGTCATTGTATGTTTGTGATTGTAAGATTGTGATTGTATGATTGTAATTGTATGACTGTGGTAGTATGACTGTGATTGTATGATAGTGATTGTATGATTGCGACTGTATGATTGTGATTGAATGATTGTGATTGTATGATTGTGATTGTATGATTGTGTTTGTATGATTGTGATTGTATGATTGTGATTGTATGATTGTGAATGTATGATTGTGATTGTATGATTGTGAATGTATGATTGTGATTGTATGATTGTGATTGTATGACTGTGATTGTATGATTGTGATTGTATGATTGTGATTGTATGATTGTAATTGTATGATTGTGATTGTATGGTTGTGATTGTATGAGTGTGACTCTATGATTGCGATAGCATGATTGTTATTCCATGATTGCGATTGCAGGATTGTGTTTGTATGATGGTGATTGTATGATTGTGATTGTATGATTGTGATTGTATGATTGTGATTGTATGATTGTGATTGTATGATTGCGATTGCATGATTGTGATTGAATGACTGCTTTTGGATGTTTGTGGTTGTATCATTGTGATTGTATGATTGTGATTGTATGACTGTGATTGTATGATTGTGATTGTATGATTGTGACGGTATGAGTGTGATTGTATGATTGGGAGTGTACGATTGTGGTTGTATGATTGTATTTGAATGATTGTGACTGTTATATTGTGATTTTATGATTGTGTATGGGAGATTGTAAATGTATGATTGCTATTTTATGGGTGTGATTGTATTATTGTGATTGCGAGTTTGTGATTCTGAGATTGTAATTGTATGATTGCGATTGTATGATCGTGATGGTATGATGGTGGTTGTATGATTGTGATTGTATGATTGTGATTTTATGATTGTAATTGTATGGTTGTGATTGTATGATTGTGACTGTATTATTGTGATTGTATGATTGTGATTGTATGATTGTTTTTGGGAGATTGTATTTATATGATTGCGATTGTATGATTGTGATTGAATGATTGTGATTGTATGATTGTGATTGTATGATTGTGATTGTATGAGTGCGATTGTATGATTGCGATTTTATGATTGTGATTGTATGATTGTTATTGTATGAATGCAAATGTATGATTGTGATTGTATGATTGTGATTGTATGATTATGATTGTAGGATTGTGACAGTATGTTTGCGATTGTATGATTGTGATTGTATCATTGTGATTGTATGATTGTGATTGTATCAATGTTTTTGGGAGATTGTATTTATATCATTGCGATTGTATGATTGTGATTGAATGATTGTGATTGTGTGATTGTGTTTGTATGATTGTGATTGTATGATTGTGATTGTATGATTGTGATTGTATGATTGTGATTGTATGATTGCGTTTGTATGATTGTGATTGTATGCTTGTGATTGTATGATTGTGATAGTACGATTGTTATTGCATGATAGCGATTGCAGGATTATGCTTGTATGATTGTAATTGTATGATAGTGATTGTATGATTGCGACTGTATGATTGCGATTGTATGATTGTCTATGGGAGATTGTAAATGTATGATTGCTATTTTATGGGTGTGATTGTATTATTGTGATTGTGAGTTTGTGATTCTGAGATTGTAACTGTATGATTGCGATTGTATGATCGTGATGGTATGATTATTTTTGTATGATTGTGATTGTATGATTGTGATGGTATGATTGCGATTGTATGATTGTGATTGTATGTTTGTGATTGTATTATTGTGATTGTATGGTTGTGATTGTATGATTGCGATTGTATGATCGTGATTGTATAATTGTGATTGTATGATTGTGATTGTATGACTGTGGCTGTATTATTGTGATTGTATGATTGTGATTGTATGATGGTGATTGTATGATTATGATTGTATGATTGTTTTTGTTTGATTGCGATTGTATGATTGTGATTGAATGATTGTGATTGCATGATTGTGATTGTATAATTGTGATTGTATGAATGTCATTGTATGTTTGTGATTGTAAGATTGTGATTGTATGATTGTAATTGTATGACTGTGGTAGTATGACTGTGATTGTATGATAGGGATTGTATGATTGCGACTGTATGATTGTGATTGAATGATTGTGATTGTATGATTGTGATTGTATGATTGTGTTTGTATGATTGTGATTGTATGATTGTGATTGTATGATTGTGAATGTATGATTGTGATTGTATGATTGTGATTGTATGATTGTGATTGTATGATTGTGATTGTATGACTGTGATTGTATGATTGTGATTGTATGATTGTGATTGTATGATTGTAATTGTATGATTGTGATTGTATGGTTCTGATTGTATGAGTGTGACTCTATGATTGCGATAGCATGATTGTTATTCCATGATTGCGATTGCAGGATTGTGTTTGTATGATGGTGATTGTATGATTGTGATTGTATGATTGTGATTGTATGATTGTGATTGTATGATTGCGATTGCATGATTGTGATTGAATGACTGCTTTTGGATGTTTGTGGTTGTATCATTGTGATTGTATGATTGTGATTGTATGACTGTGATTGTATGATTGTGATTGTATGATTGTGACGGTATGAGTGTGATTTTATGATTGGGAGTGTACGATTGTGATTGTATGATTGTATTTGTTTGATTGTGACTGTTATATTGTGATTTTATGATTGTGTATGGGAGATTGTAAATGTATGATTGCTATTTTATGGGTGTGATTGTATTATTGTGATTGCGAGTTTGTGATTCTGAGATTGTAATTGTATGATTGCGATTGTATGATCGTGATGGTATGATGGTGGTTGTATGATTGTGATTGTATGATTGTGATTTTATGATTGTGATTGTATGGTTGTGATTGTATGATTGTGACTGTATTATTGTGATTGTATGATTGTGATTGTATGATTGTTTTTGGGAGATTGTATTTATATGATTGCGATTGTATGATTGTGATTGAATGATTGTGATTGTATGATTGTGATTGTATGATTGTGATTGTATGAGTGCGATTGTATGATTGCGATTTTATGATTGTGATTGTATGATTGTTATTGTATGAATGCAAATGTATGATTGTGATTGTATGATTGTGATTGTATGATTATGATTGTAGGATTGTGACAGTATGTTTGCGATTGTATGATTGTGATTGTATGATTGTGATTGTATGATTGTGATTGTATGATTGTGATTGTATGATTGTGATTGTATGATTGTGATTGTATGATTGTGATTGTATGATTGTGATTGTATGATTGTGACCGTATGAGTGTGATTGTATGATTGTGATAGTATGATTGTTATTGTATTATTGTGATTGTATGGTTGTGATTGTATGGTTGTGGTCGTATGACTGTGATTATATGATTCTGATTGTATGATTGTGATTGTATGATTGTTATAGTATGATTGTTATTGCATGATTGCGATTGCAGGATTATGCTTGTATGATTGTGATAGTATGATTCTGATTGTATGATTGTGATTGTATCAATGTTTTTGGGAGATTGTATTTATATGATTGCGATTGTATGATTGTTATTGTATGATTGTGATTGTATGTTTGTGATTGTATGTGTGTGATTGTATTATTGTGATTGTATGGTTGTGATTGTATGGTTGTGATTGTATGATTGTGATTGTATGTTTGTCATTGTATTATTGTGATTGTATCATTGTGATTGTATTGTTGTGAATGTATGATTGTGACTGTATGATTGTGATTGTATGCCTGCGATTGTATGATTGTGATTGCATGATTGTGGTCGTATGACTGTGATTATATGATTGTGATTGTATGATTGTGATTGTATGATTGTTATAGTAGGATTGTTATTGCATGATTGCGATTGCAGGATTATGCTTGTATGATTGTAATTGTATGATTGTGATTGTATGATTGTGATTATATGACTGTGATTGTATGATAGTGATTGAATGATTGCGACTGTATGATTGCGTTTGAATGATTGTGATTATATTGTTGTGAATGTATGATTGTGCTTGTATGATTGCAATTGTATGATTGTGATTGTATGATTGTGATTGCATGATTGTGATTGTAATTGTGATTGTATGATTGTAATTGTATGACTGTGGTAGTATGACTGTGATTGTATGATAGTGATTGTATGATTGCGACTGTATGATTGCTATTTTATGGGTGTGATTGTATTATTGTGATTGTGAGTTTGTGATTCTGAGATTGTTATTATATGATTGCGATTGTATGATCGTGATGGTATGATTGTTTTTCTATGATTGTGGTCGTACGACTGTGATTGTATGATGGTGATTGTATGATTATGATTGTATGATTGTTTTTGTTTGATTGCGATTGTATGATTGTGATTGTATGATTGTGATTGTATAATTGTGACTGCATGATTGTGATTGTATGATGGTGATTGTATGACAGTGACTGTATTATTGAGATTGTAAGATTGTGATTGTATGATGGTGATTGTATGATTGTGATTGTATGATTGTGATTGTAATTGTGATTGTATGATTGTAATTGTATGACAGTGGTAGTTTGACTGTGATTGTATGATTGTGATTGTATGACTGTGATTGTATGATTGTGATAGTATGATTGTGATTGTATGATTGTGATTGTATCAATGTTTTTGGGAGATTGTATTTATATGATTGCGACTGTATGATTGTTATTGTATGATTGTGATTGTACGTTTCTGATTGTATTATTGTGATTGTATGGTTGTGCTTCTATGATTGTGATTGTATGATTGCGAATGTATGATTGTGATTGTATGATTGTATTTGAATGATTGAGATTGTATGATTGTGACTGTATTATTGTGATTGTATGATTGTGATTGTACGATTGTGATTTTATGATTGTGACTGTATGACTGTGATTGTGTGATAGTGATTGTATGATTGGGACTGTATAATTGGGATTGTATGATTGTGATTGTATTGTTGTGAATGTATGATTGTGATTGTATGACTGAGATTGTGTGATTGTGATTGCATGTTTGTGAATGTATTATTGTGATTGTATTGTTGTGAATGTATGATTGTGATTGTATGACTGTGATTGTATGATTGTGATTTTATGATTGTGATTGTATGATTGTGGTCGTATGATTGTGATTGTATCAATGTTTTTGGGAGATTGTATTCATATGATTGCGATTGTATGATTGTGATTGAATGATTGTGATTGTATGATCGTGATTATATGAGTGTGATTGTATGATAGTGATTGAATGATTGCGATTGTATGATTGTGATTGAATGACTGCTTTTGATTGTTTGTGATTGTATTATTGTGATTGTATGATTGTGATTGTATGACTGTGATTGTATGATTGTGATTGTGTGATTGTGACCGTAAGTGTGTGATTGTATGATTGTGATAGTATGATTGTTATTGTATTATTGTGATTGTATGGTTGTGATTGTATGGTTGTGATTGTATGGTTGTGATGGTATGATTGTGATTGTAATTGTGATTGTATGATTGTAATTGTATGACGGTGGTAGTATGACTGTGATTGTATGATAGTGATTGTATGATTGCGACTGTATGATTGGGATTGTATGATTGCGGTTGTATTGTTGAGAATGTATGAGTGTGATTGTATGACTGTGATTGTATGATTGTGATAGTATGATTCTGATTGTATGATTGTGATTGTATCAATGTTTTTGGGAGATTGTATTTATATGATTGCGATTGTATGATTGTTATTGTATGATTGTGATTGTATGTTTGTGATTGTATTATTGTGATTGTATGGTTGTGATTGTATGGTTGTGATTGTATGATTGTGATTGTATGTTTGTCATTGTATTATTGTGATTGTATGATTGTAATTGTATGATTGTGATTGTATGATTGTGATTATATGACTGTGATTGTATGATAGTGATTGAATGATTGCGACTGTATGATTGCGTTTGAATGATTGTGATTATATTGTTGTGAATGTATGATTGTGCTTGTATGATTGCAATTGTATGATTGCGATTGTATGATTGTGATTGCATGATTGTGATTGTAATTGTGATTGTATGATTGTAATTGTATGACTGTGGTAGTATGACTGTGATTGTATGATAGTGATTGTATTATTGCGACTGTATGATTGCGATTGTATGATTGTGATTGTATTGTTGTGAATGTATGATTGTGATTGTATGACTGTGATTGAATGACTGCGATTGTATGATTGTGATTTTATTATTGTGGCTGTATTATTGTGATTGTATTATTGTGATTGTATTATTGTGATTATATTATTGTGATTGTATGATTGTTGTTGTATGAATGCCATTGTATGATTGTGATTGTATGATTGTGATTGTATGATTGTGATTGCATGGTTGTGATTGTATGATTGTGATTGTAGGATTGTGATTGTATGATCGTGATTGTGTGATTGTGATTCTGAGATTGTAATTGTACGGTTGTGACCGTATGACTGCGATTGAATGATTGTGATTGTATGATTGTCATTGTATGATTGTGATTGTAGGACTGTGACAGTATGCTTGTGATTGTATGATTGTGATTGTATGATTGTGATTGTATGATTGTGCTTGTATGATTGTGATTGTATGATTGTGATTGTATCAATGTTTTTGGGAGATTGTATTCATATGATTGCGATTGTATGATTGTGATTGAATGATTGTGATTGTATGATCGTGATTATATGACTGTGATTGTATGATAGTGATTGAATGATTGCGATTGTATGATTGTGATTGAATGACTGCTTTTGAATGTTTGTGATTGTATTATTGTGATTGTATGATTGTGATTGTATGACTGTGATTGTATGATTGTGATTGTATGATAGTGATTGAATGATTGTGATTGTATGATTGTGATTGTATGATTGTGATTGTATGCGTGCGATTGTAAGATTGCGATCGTATGATTGTTGTTGTATGAATGCCATTGTATGATTGTGGTTGTATGATTGTGATTGTAGGATTGTGACAGTATGTTTGTGATTGTATGATTGTGATTGCATGATTGTGATTGTAATTGTGATTGTATGATTGTAATTGTATGACTGTGGTAGTATGACTGTGATTGTATGATAGTGATTGTATGATTGCGACTGTATGATTGCTATTTTATGGGTGTGATTGTATTATTGTGATTGTGAGTTTGTGATTCTGAGATTGTTATTATATGATTGCGATTGTATGATCGTGATGGTATGATTGTTTTTCTATGATTGTGGTCGTACGACTGTGATTGTATGATGGTGATTGTATGATTATGATTGTATAATTGTGACTGCATGATTGTGATTGTATGATGGTGATTGTATGACAGTGACTGTATTATTGTGATTGTAAGATTGTGATTGTATGATGGTGATTGTATGATTGTGATTGTATGATTGTGATTGTAATTGTGATTGTATGATTGTAATTGTATGACAGTGGTAGTTTGACTGTGATTGTATGATTGTGATTGTATGATTGTGACTGTATTATTGTGATTGTATGATTGCGATTTTATGATTGTGATTGTATGATTGTTGTTGTATGAATGTCATTGTATGTTTGTGATTGTATGATTGTGATTGCGTGATTGTGATTGTAATTGTGATTGTATGATTGTAATTGTATGACTGTGGTGGTGTGACTGTGATTGTATGATAGTGATTGTATGATAGCGACTGTATGATTGGGATTGTATGATTGGGATTGTATGATTGTGATTGTATTGTTGTGAATGTATGATTGTGATTGTATGACTGTGATTGTATGATTGTGATAGTATGATTGTGATTGTATGATTGTGATTGTATCAATGTTTTTGGGAGATTGTATTTATATGATTGCGACTGTATGATTGTTATTGTATGATTGTGATTGTACGTTTCTGATTGTATTATTGTGATTGTATGGTTGTGCTTCTATGATTGTGATTGTATGATTGCGAATGTATGATTGTGATTGTATGATTGTATTTGAATGATTGAGATTGTATGATTGTGACTGTATTATTGTGATTGTATGATTGTGATTGTACGATTGTGATTTTATGATTGTGACTGTATGACTGTGATTGTGTGATAGTGATTGTATGATTGGGACTGTATAATTGGGATTGTATGATTGTGATTGTATTGTTGTGAATGTATGATTGTGATTGTATGACTGAGATTGTGTGATTGTGATTGCATCAATGTTTTTGGGAGGTTGTATTTATATTATTGCGATTGTATGATTGTTATTGTATGATTGTGATTGCATGTTTGTGATTGTATTATTGTGATTGTATGGTTGTGATTGTATGGTTGTGATTGTATGATTGTGATTGTAATTGTGATTGTATGATTGTTGTTGTATGAATGCCATTGTATGATTGTGATTGTATCATTGTGATTGTAGGATTGTGACAGTATGTTTGTGATTGTATGATTGTGATTGCATGATTGTGATTGTAATTATGATTGTATGATTGCAATTGCATGACTGTGGTAGTATGACTGTGATTGTATGATAGTGATTGTATGATTGCGACTGTATGATTGGGATTGTATGATTGTGATTGTATTGTTGTGAATGTGTGATTGTGATTGTATGACTGTGATTGTATGATTGTGATAGTATGATTGTGACTGTATGATTGTGATTGTATCAATGTTTTTGGGAGATTGTATTTATATGATTGCGATTGTATGATTGTTATTGTCTGATTGTGATTGTATGTTTGTGATTGTATTATTGTGATTGTAAGGTTGTGATTGTATGGTTGTGATTGTATGATTGTGATTGTAATTGTGATTGTATGATTGTAATTGTATGACTGTGGTAATATGACTGTGATTGTATGATAGTTATTGTATGATTGCGACTGTATGATTGGGATTGTATGATTGTGATTGTATTGTTGTGAATGTATGATTGTGATTGTATGACTGTGATTGTATGATTGTGATTGTATGATTGTGACTCTATTATTGTGATTGTATGATTGTGATTGTATGAGTGTTTTTGGGAGATTGTATTTATATGATTGCGATTGTATGATTGTGATTGAATGATTATTTTTGTATGATTGTGATTGTATGATTGTGATTGTATGTTTGTGATTGTATTATTGTGATTGTATGGTTGTGATTGTATGATTGCGGTTGTATGATCGTGATTGTATAATTGTGATTGTATGATTGTGATTGTATGACTGTGGCTGTATTATTGTGATTGTATGATTGTGATTGTATGATGGTGATTGTATGATTATGATTGTTTTTGTTTGATTGCGATTGTATGATTGTGCTTGAATGATTGTGATTGCATGATTGTGATTGTATGATTGTGATTGTATGAATGTGATTGTATGTTTGTGATTGTAAGATTGTGATTGTATGATTGTAATTGTATGACTGTGGTAGTATGACTGTGATTTTATGATGGTGATTGTATGATTGCGACTGTATGATTGCGATTGTATGATGGTGATTGTATTGTTGTGAATGTATGATTGTGATTGTATGATTGTGAGTGTATTATTGTGATTGTATGATTGTGATTGTATGATTGTGATTGTATGATTGCGATTGCAGGATTATGCTTGTATGATTGCAATTGTATGATAGTGATTGTATGATTGCGACTGTATGATTGCGATTGTATGATTGTCTATGGGAGATTGTAAATGTATGATTGCTGTTTTATGGGTGTGATTGTATTATTGTGATTGTGAGTTTGTGATTCTGAGATTGTAACTGTATGATTGCGATTGTATGATCGTGATGGTATGATTATTTTTGTATGATTGTGATTGTATGATTGTGATTGTATGTTTGTGATTGTATTATTGTGATTGTATGGTTGTGATTGTATGATTGCGGTTGTATGATCGTGATTGTATAATTGTGATTGTATGATTGTGATTGTATGACTGTGGCTGTATTATTGTGATTGTATGATTGTGATTGTATGATGGTGATTGTATGATTATGATTGTATGATTGTTTTTGTTTGATTGCGATTGTATGATTGTGCTTGAATGATTGTGATTGCATGATTGTGATTGTATGATTGTGATTGTATGAATGTGATTGTATGTTTGTGATTGTAAGATTGTGATTGTATGATTGTAATTGTATGACTGTGGTAGTATGACTGTGATTTTATGATAGTGATTGTATGATTGCGACTGTATGATTGCGATTGTATGATGGTGATTGTATTGTTGTGAATGTATGATTGTGATTGTATGATTGTGAGTGTATTATTGTGATTGTATGATTGTGATTGTATGACTGTGATTGTATGATTGTGATTGTATGATTGTGAATGTATGATTGTGGTTGTAGGATTGTGATTGTATAATCGTGATTGTGTGATTGTTATTCTGAGATTGTAATTGTATGGTTGTGATCGGATGACAGTGATTGTATGATTGCGATTGTATGTTTGTGATTGTATGATTGTGATTGTATGATTGTGTTTGTATGATTGTGATTGTATGATTGTGATTGTATTGTTGTGAATGTATGATTGTGATTGTATGACTGTGATTGTATGATTGTGATTGTATGATTGTGACTCTATTATTGTGATTGTATGATTGTGATTGTATGAGTGTTTTTGGGAGATTGTATTTATATGATTGCGATTGTATGATTGTGATTGAATGATTGTGATTGTATGATTGTGATTGTATGATTGTGATTGTATGATTGTGACTGTATTATTGTGTGTATGATTGTGATTGTATCAGTGTTTTTGGGAGATTGTATTTATATGATTGCGATTGTATGATTGTGATTGAATGATTGTGATTGTATGATTGTGATCGTATGATTGTGATTGTATGATTGTGATTGTATGATTGTGATTGTAAGATTGTGATTGTAGGATTGTGATTGTATAATCGTGATTGTGTGATTGTTATTCTGAGATTGTAATTGTATGGTTGTGATCGGATGACAGTGATTGTATGATTGCGATTTTATGATTGTGATTGTATGATTGGGATTGTAGGACTGTGACAGTATGCTTGTGATTGTATGATTGTGATTGTATGATTGGGATTGTAGGACTGTGACAGTATGCTTGTGATTGTATGATTGTGATTGTATGATTGTGATTGTATGATTGTGATAGTATGATTGTGATTGTATGATTGTGATTGTATGATTGTGATTGTATGATTGTGATTGTATGATTGTGATTGTAGGATTGTGATTGTATAATCGTGATTGTGTGATTGTTATTCTGAGATTGTAATTGTATGGTTGTGATCGGATGACAGTGATTGTATGATTGCGATTGTATGTTTGTGATTGTATGATTGTGATTGTATGATTGTGATTGTATGATTGTGATTGTATGATTGTGATTGTATGATTGTGATTGTATGATTGTGATTGTATGAGTGTGATTGTATGATTGTGACTATAAGAGTGTGATTGTATGATTGAGATTGTATGATTGTGATTGTATCAATGTTTTTTGGAGATTGTATTTATATGATTGCGATTGTATGATTGTTATTGTATGATTGTGATTGTATGTTTGTGATTGTATTATTGTGATTGTATGGTTGTGATTGTATGGTTGTAATTGTATGATTGCGATTGTATGATCGCGATTGTATGATTGTGATTGTATGATTGTGCTTGTATGATTGTGATTGTATGATTGTGATTGTATGATTGTGATTGTGTCAATGTTTTTGGGAGATTGTATTCATATGATTGCGATTGTATGATTGTGATTGAATGATTGTGATTGTATGATCGTGATTATATGACTGTGATTGTATGATAGTGATTGAATGATTGCGATTGTATGATTGTGATTGAATGAATGCTTTTGAATGTTTGTGATTGTATTATTGTGATTGTATGATTGTGATTGTATGACTGTGATTGTATGATTGTGATTGTATGATGGTGACCGTATGAGTGTGATTGTATGATTGTGATAGTATGATTGTGATTGTATGACTGCGATTGTATGATTGTGATTGTATGATTGTGGTCGTATGACTGTGATTATATGATTGTGATTGTATGATTGTGATTGTATGACTGTTATAGTATGATTGTTATTGCATGATTGCGATTGCAGGATTATGCTTGTATGATTGTAATTGTATGATTGTGATTGTATGATTGTGATTATATGACTGTGATTGTATGATAGTGATTGAATGATTGCGACTGTATGATTGCGTTTGAATGATTGTGATTATATTGTTGTGAATGTATGATTGTGCTTGTATGATTGCAACTGTATGATTGCGATTGTATGATTGTGATTGTATTGTTGTGAATGTATGATTGTGATTGTATGACTGCGATTGTATGATTGTGATTTTATTATTGTGATTGTAGGACTGTGACAGTATGCTTGTGATTGTATGATTGTGATTGTATGATTGTGATTGTATGATTGTGATTGTATGATTGTGATTGTATGATTGTGATTGTATGACTGTGGCTGTATTATTGTGATTGTATGATTGTGATTGTATGATTGTGATTGTATGATTGTGATTGTATGATTGTGATTGCATGATTGTAATTGTATGACTGTGATTGTATGATTCTGATTGTATGAGTGTAATTCTATGATTGCGACAGCATGATTGTTATTCCATGATTGCGATTGCAGGATTGTGTTTGTATGATGGTGATTGTATGATTGTCATTGTATGATTGTGATTGTATGATTGTGATTGTATGATTGTGATTGTATGATTGTGGTTGTATGATTGTGATTGTACGATTGTGATTGTATGATTGTGATTGTATGATTGTGATTGTATGATTGTGATTGTATGATTGTAATTGTATGATTGTGATTGTATGATTGTGATTGTATGATTGTGATTGTACGATTGTGACTGTAAGATTGTGATTGTATGATTGTAATTGTATGACTGTGGTAGTATGACTGTGATTGTATGATTGTGATTGTACGATTGTGACTGTATTATTGTGATTGTATGATTGTGATTGTATCAATGTTTTTGGGAGATTGCATTTATATCATTGCGATTGTATGATTGTGATTGAATGATTGTGATTGTGTGATTGCGTTTGTATGATTGTGATTGTATGATTGTGATTGTATGATTGTGATTGTATGATTGTGATTGTATGATTGTGTTTGTATGATTGTGATCGTATGATTGTGATTGTATGATGGTGATTGTATGATTATGATTGTATGATTGTTTTTGTTTGATTGCGATTTTATGATTGTGATTGAATGATTGTGATTGCATGATTGTGATTGTATAATTGTGATTGTATGAATGTGATTGTATGTTTGTGATTGTAAGATTGTGATTGTGTGATTGTAATTGTATGACTGTGGTAGTATGACTGTGATTGTATGATAGTGATTGTATGATTGCGACTGTATGATTGCGATTGTATGATTGTGATTGTATTGTTGTGAATGTATGATCGTGATTATATAATTGTGATTGTATGATTGTGAATGTATGACTGTGGCTGTATTATTGTGATTGTATGAATGTGATTGTATGATGGTGATTGTATGATTATGATTGTATGATTGTTTTTGTTTGATTGCGATTGTATGATTGTGATTGAATGATTGTGATTGAATGATTGTGATTGCATGATTGTGATTGTATGATTGTGATTGTATGAATGTGATTGTATGTTTGTGATTGTAAGATTGTAATTGTATGATTGTAATTGTATGACTGTGGTAGTATGACTGTGATTTTATGATAGTGATTGTATGATTGCGACTGTATGATTGCGGTTGTATGATTGTGATTGTATGGTTGTGATTGTATGATTGTGATTGTATGATTGCGATTGTATGATTGTGATTGTATGATTGTGATTATATGATTGTGATTGTATGATTGTGATTGTATGATTGTGATTGTATGATTGTGATTGTATGATTGTGATTGTATGATTCTGATTGCATGATTGTAATTGTATGACTGTGATTGTATGATTCTGATTGTATGAGTGTAATTCTATGATTGCGACAGCATGATTGTTATTCCATGATTGCGATTGCAGGATTGTGTTTGCATGATGGTGATTGTATGATTGTCATTGTATGATTGTGATTGTATGATTGTGATTGTATGATTGTGATTGTATGATTGTGATTGTATGATTGTGATTGTATGATTGTGATTGTATGATTGTGATTGTATGATTGTGATTGTATGATTGTGATTGTATGATTGTGATTGTATGATTGTGATTGTATGATTGTAATTGTATGATTGTGATTGTATGATTGTGATTGTATGATTGTGATTGTACGATTGTGACTGTAAGATTGTGATTGTATGATTGTAATTGTATGACTGTGGTAGTATGACTGTGATTGTATGATTGTGATTGTACGATTGTGACTGTATTATTGTGATTGTATGATTGTGATTGTATCAATGTTTTTGGGAGATTGTATTTATATCATTGCGATTGTATGATTGTGATTGAATGATTGTGATTGTGTGATTGTGTTTGTATGATTGTGATTGTATGATTGTGATTGTATGATTGTGATTGTATGATTGTGATTGTATGATTGTGTTTGTATGATTGTGATTGTATGCTTGTGATTGTATGATTGTGATAGTACGATTGTTATTGCATGATAGCGATTGCACAATTATGCTTGTATGATTGTAATTGTATGATAGTGATTGTATGATTGCGACTGTATGATTGCGATTGTATGATTGTCTATGGGAGATTGTAAATGTATGATTGCTATTTTATGGGTGTGATTGTATTATTGTGATTGTGAGTTTGTGATTCTGAGATTGTAACTGTATGATTGCGATTGTATGATCGTGATGGTATGATTATTTTTGTATGATTGTGATTGTATGATTGTGATGGTATGATTGCGATTGTATGATTGTGATTGCATGTTTGTGATTGTATTATTGTGATTGTATGGTTGTGATTGTATGATTGCGATTGTATGATCGTGATTGTATAATTGTGATTGTATGATTGTGATTGTATGACTGTGGCTGTATTATTGTGATTGTATGATTGTGATTGTATGATGGTGATTGTATGATTATGATTGTATGATTGTTTTTGTTTGATTGCGATTGTATGATTGTGATTGAATGATTGTGATTGCATGATTGTGATTGTATGATTGTGATTGTATGATTGTGTTTGTATGATTGTGATTGTATGATTGTGATTGTATGATTGTGAATGTATGATTGTGATTGTATGATTGTGAATGTATGATTGTGATTGTATGATTGTGATTGTATGACTGTGATTGTATGATTGTGATTGTATGATTGTGATTGTATGATTGTAATTGTATGATTGTGATTGTATGGTTGTGATTGTATGAGTGTGACTCTATGATTGCGATAGCATGATTGTTATTCCATGATTGCGATTGCAGGATTGTGTTTGTATGATGGTGATTGTATGATTGTGATTGTATGATTGTGATTGTATGATTGTGATTGTATGATTGTGATTGTATGATTGCGATTGCATGATTGTGATTGAATGACTGCTTTTGGATGTTTGTGGTTGTATCATTGTGATTGTATGATTGTGATTGTATGACTGTGATTGTATGATTGTGATTGTATGATTGTGACGGTATGAGTGTGATTGTATGATTGGGAGTGTACGATTGTGGTTGTATGATTGTATTTGAATGATTGTGACTGTTATATTGTGATTTTATGATTGTGTATGGGAGATTGTAAATGTATGATTGCTATTTTATGGGTGTGATTGTATTATTGTGATTGCGAGTTTGTGATTCTGAGATTGTAATTGTATGATTGCGATTGTATGATCGTGATGGTATGATGGTGGTTGTATGATTGTGATTGTATGATTGTGATTTTATGATTGTAATTGTATGGTTGTGATTGTATGATTGTGACTGTATTATTGTGATTGTATGATTGTGATTGTATGATTGTGATTGTATGGTTGTGATTGTATGATTGTGACTGTATTATTGTGATTGTATGATTGTGATTGTATGATTGTGATTGTATGATTGTGATTGTATGACTGTGGCTGTATTATTGTGATTGTATGATTGTGATTGTATGATTGTGATTGTATGATTGTGATTGTATGATTGTGATTGCATGATTGTAATTGTATGACTGTGATTGTATGATTCTGATTGTATGAGTGTAATTCTATGATTGCGACAGCATGATTGTTATTCCATGATTGCGATTGCAGGATTGTGTTTGTATGATGGTGATTGTATGATTGTCATTGTATGATTGTGATTGTATGATTGTGATTGTATGATTGTGATTGTATGATTGTGATTGTATGATTGTGATTGTACGATTGTGATTGTATGATTGTGATTGTATGATTGTGATTGTATGATTGTGATTGTATGATTGTAATTGTATGATTGTGATTGTATGATTGTGATTGTATGATTGTGATTGTACGATTGTGACTGTAAGATTGTGATTGTATGATTGTAATTGTATGACTGTGGTAGTATGACTGTGATTGTATGATTGTGATTGTACGATTGTGACTGTATTATTGTGATTGTATGATTGTGATTGTATCAATGTTTTTGGGAGATTGCATTTATATCATTGCGATTGTATGATTGTGATTGAATGATTGTGATTGTGTGATTGTGTTTGTATGATTGTGATTGTATGATTGTGATTGTATGATTGTGATTGTATGATTGTGATTGTATGATTGTGTTTGTATGATTGTGATCGTATGATTGTGATTGTATGATGGTGATTGTATGATTATGATTGTATGATTGTTTTTGTTTGATTGCGATTTTATGATTGTGATTGAATGATTGTGATTGCATGATTGTGATTGTATAATTGTGATTGTATGAATGTGATTGTATGTTTGTGATTGTAAGATTGTGATTGTGTGATTGTAATTGTATGACTGTGGTAGTATGACTGTGATTGTATGATAGTGATTGTATGATTGCGACTGTATGATTGCGATTGTATGATTGTGATTGTATTGTTGTGAATGTATGATCGTGATTATATAATTGTGATTGTATGATTGTGAATGTATGACTGTGGCTGTATTATTGTGATTGTATGAATGTGATTGTATGATGGTGATTGTATGATTATGATTGTATGATTGTTTTTGTTTGATTGCGATTGTATGATTGTGATTGAATGATTGTGATTGAATGATTGTGATTGCATGATTGTGATTGTATGATTGTGATTGTATGAATGTGATTGTATGTTTGTGATTGTAAGATTGTAATTGTATGATTGTAATTGTATGACTGTGGTAGTATGACTGTGATTTTATGATAGTGATTGTATGATTGCGACTGTATGATTGCGGTTGTATGATTGTGATTGTATGGTTGTGATTGTATGATTGTGATTGTATGATTGCGATTGTATGATTGTGATTGTATGATTGTGATTATATGATTGTGATTGTATGATTGTGATTGTATGATTGTGATTGTATGATTGTGATTGTATGATTGTGATTGTATGATTCTGATTGCATGATTGTAATTGTATGACTGTGATTGTATGATTCTGATTGTATGAGTGTAATTCTATGATTGCGACAGCATGATTGTTATTCCATGATTGCGATTGCAGGATTGTGTTTGTATGATGGTGATTGTATGATTGTCATTGTATGATTGTGATTGTATGATTGTGATTGTATGATTGTGATTGTATGATTGTGATTGTATGATTGTGATTGTATGATTGTGATTGTATGATTGTGATTGTATGATTGTGATTGTATGATTGTGATTGTATGATTGTGATTGTATGAATGTGATTGTATGATTGTGATTGTATGATTGTAATTGTATGATTGTGATTGTATGATTGTGATTGTATGATTGTGATTGTACGATTGTGACTGTAAGATTGTGATTGTATGATTGTAATTGTATGACTGTGGTAGTATGACTGTGATTGTATGATTGTGATTGTACGATTGTGACTGTATTATTGTGATTGTATGATTGTGATTGTATCAATGTTTTTGGGAGATTGTATTTATATCATTGCGATTGTATGATTGTGATTGAATGATTGTGATTGTGTGATTGTGTTTGTATGATTGTGATTGTATGATTGTGATTGTATGATTGTGATTGTATGATTGTGATTGTATGATTGTGTTTGTATGATTGTGATTGTATGCTTGTGATTGTATGATTGTGATAGTACGATTGTTATTGCATGATAGCGATTGCACAATTATGCTTGTATGATTGTAATTGTATGATAGTGATTGTATGATTGCGACTGTATGATTGCGATTGTATGATTGTCTATGGGAGATTGTAAATGTATGATTGCTATTTTATGGGTGTGATTGTATTATTGTGATTGTGAGTTTGTGATTCTGAGATTGTAACTGTATGATTGCGATTGTATGATCGTGATGGTATGATTATTTTTGTATGATTGTGATTGTATGATTGTGATGGTATGATTGCGATTGTATGATTGTGATTGTATGTTTGTGATTGTATTATTGTGATTGTATGGTTGTGATTGTATGATTGCGATTGTATGATCGTGATTGTATAATTGTGATTGTATGATTGTGATTGTATGACTGTGGCTGTATTATTGTGATTGTATGATTGTGATTGTATGATGGTGATTGTATGATTATGATTGTATGATTGTTTTTGTTTGATTGCGATTGTATGATTGTGATTGAATGATTGTGATTGCATGATTGTGATTGTATTATTGTGATTGTATGAATGTCATTGTATGTTTGTGATTGTAAGATTGTGATTGTATGATTGTAATTGTATGACTGTGGTAGTATGACTGTGATTGTATGATAGTGATTGTATGATTGCGACTGTATGATTGTGATTGAATGATTGTGATTGTATGATTGTGATTGTATGATTGTGTTTGTATGATTGTGATTGTATGATTGTGATTGTATGATTGTGAATGTATGATTGTGATTGTATGATTGTGAATGTATGATTGTGATTGTATGATTGTGATTGTATGACTGTGATTGTATGATTGTGATTGTATGATTGTGATTGTATGATTGTAATTGTATGATTGTGATTGTATGGTTGTGATTGTATGAGTGTGACTCTATGATTGCGATAGCATGATTGTTATTCCATGATTGCGATTGCAGGATTGTGTTTGTATGATGGTGATTGTATGATTGTGATTGTATGATTGTGATTGTATGATTGTGATTGTATGATTGTGATTGTATGATTGCGATTGCATGATTGTGATTGAATGACTGCTTTTGGATGTTTGTGGTTGTATCATTGTGATTGTATGATTGTGATTGTATGACTGTGATTGTATGATTGTGATTGTATGATTGTGACGGTATGAGTGTGATTGTATGATTGGGAGTGTACGATTGTGGTTGTATGATTGTATTTGAATGATTGTGACTGTTATATTGTGATTTTATGATTGTGTATGGGAGATTGTAAATGTATGATTGCTATTTTATGGGTGTGATTGTATTATTGTGATTGCGAGTTTGTGATTCTGAGATTGTAATTGTATGATTGCGATTGTATGATCGTGATGGTATGATGGTGGTTGTATGATTGTGATTGTATGATTGTGATTTTATGATTGTAATTGTATGGTTGTGATTGTATGATTGTGACTGTATTATTGTGATTGTATGATTGTGATTGTATGATTGTTTTTGGGAGATTGTATTTATATGATTGCGATTGTATGATTGTGATTGAATGATTGTGATTGTATGATTGTGATTGTATGATTGTGATTGTATGAGTGCGATTGTATGATTGCGATTTTATGATTGTGATTGTATGATTGTTATTGTATGAATGCAAATGTATGATTGTGATTGTATGATTGTGATTGTATGATTATGATTGTAGGATTGTGACAGTATGTTTGCGATTGTATGATTGTGATTGTATCATTGTGATTGTATGATTGTGATTGTATCAATGTTTTTGGGAGATTGTATTTATATCATTGCGATTGTATGATTGTGATTGAATGATTGTGATTGTGTGATTGTGTTTGTATGATTGTGATTGTATGATTGTGATTGTATGATTGTGATTGTATGATTGTGATTGTATGATTGCGTTTGTATGATTGTGATTGTATGCTTGTGATTGTATGATTGTGATAGTACGATTGTTATTGCATGATAGCGATTGCAGGATTATGCTTGTATGATTGTAATTGTATGATAGTGATTGTATGATTGCGACTGTATGATTGCGATTGTATGATTGTCTATGGGAGATTGTAAATGTATGATTGCTATTTTATGGGTGTGATTGTATTATTGTGATTGTGAGTTTGTGATTCTGAGATTGTAACTGTATGATTGCGATTGTATGATCGTGATGGTATGATTATTTTTGTATGATTGTGATTGTATGATTGTGATGGTATGATTGCGATTGTATGATTGTGATTGTATGTTTGTGATTGTATTATTGTGATTGTATGGTTGTGATTGTATGATTGCGATTGTATGATCGTGATTGTATAATTGTGATTGTATGATTGTGATTGTATGACTGTGGCTGTATTATTGTGATTGTATGATTGTGATTGTATGATGGTGATTGTATGATTATGATTGTATGATTGTTTTTGTTTGATTGCGATTGTATGATTGTGATTGAATGATTGTGATTGCATGATTGTGATTGTATAATTGTGATTGTATGAATGTCATTGTATGTTTGTGATTGTAAGATTGTGATTGTATGATTGTAATTGTATGACTGTGGTAGTATGACTGTGATTGTATGATAGGGATTGTATGATTGCGACTGTATGATTGTGATTGAATGATTGTGATTGTATGATTGTGATTGTATGATTGTGTTTGTATGATTGTGATTGTATGATTGTGATTGTATGATTGTGAATGTATGATTGTGATTGTATGATTGTGATTGTATGATTGTGATTGTATGATTGTGATTGTATGACTGTGATTGTATGATTGTGATTGTATGATTGTGATTGTATGATTGTAATTGTATGATTGTGATTGTATGGTTCTGATTGTATGAGTGTGACTCTATGATTGCGATAGCATGATTGTTATTCCATGATTGCGATTGCAGGATTGTGTTTGTATGATGGTGATTGTATGATTGTGATTGTATGATTGTGATTGTATGATTGTGATTGTATGATTGCGATTGCATGATTGTGATTGAATGACTGCTTTTGGATGTTTGTGGTTGTATCATTGTGATTGTATGATTGTGATTGTATGACTGTGATTGTATGATTGTGATTGTATGATTGTGACGGTATGAGTGTGATTTTATGATTGGGAGTGTACGATTGTGATTGTATGATTGTATTTGTTTGATTGTGACTGTTATATTGTGATTTTATGATTGTGTATGGGAGATTGTAAATGTATGATTGCTATTTTATGGGTGTGATTGTATTATTGTGATTGCGAGTTTGTGATTCTGAGATTGTAATTGTATGATTGCGATTGTATGATCGTGATGGTATGATGGTGGTTGTATGATTGTGATTGTATGATTGTGATTTTATGATTGTGATTGTATGGTTGTGATTGTATGATTGTGACTGTATTATTGTGATTGTATGATTGTGATTGTATGATTGTTTTTGGGAGATTGTATTTATATGATTGCGATTGTATGATTGTGATTGAATGATTGTGATTGTATGATTGTGATTGTATGATTGTGATTGTATGAGTGCGATTGTATGATTGCGATTTTATGATTGTGATTGTATGATTGTTATTGTATGAATGCAAATGTATGATTGTGATTGTATGATTGTGATTGTATGATTATGATTGTAGGATTGTGACAGTATGTTTGCGATTGTATGATTGTGATTGTATGATTGTGATTGTATGATTGTGATTGTATGATTGTGATTGTATGATTGTGATTGTATGATTGTGATTGTATGATTGTGATTGTATGATTGTGATTGTATGATTGTGACCGTATGAGTGTGATTGTATGATTGTGATAGTATGATTGTTATTGTATTATTGTGATTGTATGGTTGTGATTGTATGGTTGTGGTCGTATGACTGTGATTATATGATTCTGATTGTATGATTGTGATTGTATGATTGTTATAGTATGATTGTTATTGCATGATTGCGATTGCAGGATTATGCTTGTATGATTGTGATAGTATGATTCTGATTGTATGATTGTGATTGTATCAATGTTTTTGGGAGATTGTATTTATATGATTGCGATTGTATGATTGTTATTGTATGATTGTGATTGTATGTTTGTGATTGTATGTGTGTGATTGTATTATTGTGATTGTATGGTTGTGATTGTATGGTTGTGATTGTATGATTGTGATTGTATGTTTGTCATTGTATTATTGTGATTGTATCATTGTGATTGTATTGTTGTGAATGTATGATTGTGACTGTATGATTGTGATTGTATGCCTGCGATTGTATGATTGTGATTGCATGATTGTGGTCGTATGACTGTGATTATATGATTGTGATTGTATGATTGTGATTGTATGATTGTTATAGTAGGATTGTTATTGCATGATTGCGATTGCAGGATTATGCTTGTATGATTGTAATTGTATGATTGTGATTGTATGATTGTGATTATATGACTGTGATTGTATGATAGTGATTGAATGATTGCGACTGTATGATTGCGTTTGAATGATTGTGATTATATTGTTGTGAATGTATGATTGTGCTTGTATGATTGCAATTGTATGATTGTGATTGTATGATTGTGATTGCATGATTGTGATTGTAATTGTGATTGTATGATTGTAATTGTATGACTGTGGTAGTATGACTGTGATTGTATGATAGTGATTGTATGATTGCGACTGTATGATTGCTATTTTATGGGTGTGATTGTATTATTGTGATTGTGAGTTTGTGATTCTGAGATTGTTATTATATGATTGCGATTGTATGATCGTGATGGTATGATTGTTTTTCTATGATTGTGGTCGTACGACTGTGATTGTATGATGGTGATTGTATGATTATGATTGTATGATTGTTTTTGTTTGATTGCGATTGTATGATTGTGATTGTATGATTGTGATTGTATAATTGTGACTGCATGATTGTGATTGTATGATGGTGATTGTATGACAGTGACTGTATTATTGAGATTGTAAGATTGTGATTGTATGATGGTGATTGTATGATTGTGATTGTATGATTGTGATTGTAATTGTGATTGTATGATTGTAATTGTATGACAGTGGTAGTTTGACTGTGATTGTATGATTGTGATTGTATGACTGTGATTGTATGATTGTGATAGTATGATTGTGATTGTATGATTGTGATTGTATCAATGTTTTTGGGAGATTGTATTTATATGATTGCGACTGTATGATTGTTATTGTATGATTGTGATTGTACGTTTCTGATTGTATTATTGTGATTGTATGGTTGTGCTTCTATGATTGTGATTGTATGATTGCGAATGTATGATTGTGATTGTATGATTGTATTTGAATGATTGAGATTGTATGATTGTGACTGTATTATTGTGATTGTATGATTGTGATTGTACGATTGTGATTTTATGATTGTGACTGTATGACTGTGATTGTGTGATAGTGATTGTATGATTGGGACTGTATAATTGGGA